>NC_056746.1:1016719173-1017019173 GCF_019279795.1 Protopterus annectens | reverse complement strand
TCTGTACCCCTGGGATACTATGTTTAATAACCACTTGTCCTGGGTAATTAACTGCCAATTCTGAGCATGAAGTGCTAGTTTTTCCCCCCAAGGGGGCAGCCAAAAGGCAAGTGCTTGGTGATGGTAGAGGAAAGTCATTGAGACTACTTACTGTAGGCTTGTGCTTTGTTTCCTCCAGTTTTGGAAGTGGAGGCACCCCATTGCTTTGACCTGTAAGAACCCTGTGATTGGTATCTGGAGCCTTTTGAGCGGCTGGATTTGCCTTGAGTGGCTCTGTTGGACACAGGAAAGGACCAATTTTTTTGTAGGCTAGTGTCTACTGAACCTGGGTAGCCACCCTTGCAATAAAACTTTTACAGTTTGCATAGATTTAGCTTCGTCTTCCATTTTCTTTAAAACCTCTTCTGCCTTATTACCAAATAAAGTATCATGCTGCAAAGGGGCATCCAACAATTTAGCTTTAACATGATCAAGCAGATTTTGCTCCTTAAGCTAGGCATGCCTTCTAATCACAGATCCAGTAACGGCGGCCCTGCAAGAGGCCTCCAAGGAATCAAAACCACATTGCAAAGTATGCTTTCCAACCTGTTCTGCCGTATGGAATCATTCCTTCCTGTAACTATTTTCCACACAATCAGAAATCAACATAATTTTCTGTTTCAGTAAGCCCATAACATGCTGTTATTTAAGCATATGAAACTGGCAGTTTAAGGCCCTGATTGCCAAGGTTGCAGACGTATAAACCTTCTTTCCCCATCTATCCAGCACCCTGGAATCTCTGTCATGGGGTAGGATTTTTGGCTGTAGAGGCCTTTACACCCTTGGGACCCTGAGCAATAGTCTCAGGATCAGCAACAGGATTTATGAATAGAAATTTGTGGAAGTCAGGAACCCTGTAATATCTGTCTGGCTTACTAGGAGCCGGAGGCAGGGAAACAGCAGCCATGCTTGATTCCGAAAACACAATCAACAATGTCTAATACAGGAGGTATTGCCAAAGGCCTATGCTGAGGAAGAAGAAGGAAATCCCTAAGCCTCTTTTTTGATTCAGAGACATCCTGACTCTACCAGTGAAAATTCTCCCTTAAAGTATGCAAAGTCTCTCCAAAAGAGTAATCATCAGGAGGGGATGCAGATGGGGTGGATTCCCCTGCATCAGAATTCTCATAGGGTGGAATAGAAAATTCCAGATCAGAAGAGGAATCAGAAGACATGGAAATCTGATCTGAAGATTCATAATCAGTGCCTTGCCTAGGCCTCATAGCAAGGGGGGGGGGGGGTTGGAAACCATTTTGATCATCTGTTTTTTTACGCATAGGGGCCTGAGCACGTGGCTCATGCGTCAGTTTTTTTAGCTGTAGAAGATGTTTTTGACCTTTGTTGCGGCCTGAAAACACCCTCAGAAGCCGGTGCCTGCTCAGCGGCTCCGGACCTATCCAAGGGAGAGACATCTGCGGGTTCATTATTCTGAGAATCTCGCAGCATACCGGACTCCGAATGGGTCTCGGTAGAGGCCTGCAACTCAAAATTAGCAGGTCTCACGGGCTGCGAAAGTGCCTCACTGAGTACCAGCGACTGGCTTGGGAGAAGCTTCATCGGTTTTGGACCTCGACGGTCTGTCTCTTTTTCTTTGCATTTTTTGTGAACTCAGGTAGTCGAATTGCTAACAGACAACATTTCTGGATAATTAAATCTTGAACCAAAATATTTAGAAGCAAAAATATACAGATGCTTAATAGTGTGTTGGTTAAATCTAGCACAAAACCGACAGCAAGGCATGTTGTGATCTGGGCCTAGGCAAGGAATACAGTACAAATGAAAATCCTTATGAGGTATTTGCTTCCCACAAGTAATGCAATTATTAACTTTTACTGACATTGGTAAGGAGCAAGAAAAAGTTTCCCCAACGGGGTACTTAGCTATAGTTTGAAGACTTCGGTTCTGAAACTCGAATGCGAAAATTTCAGGAGTCGTTCGACCAGCACTTGCGAACTGCTTCTGCTTCGGGCACCACGGGGCAAGAAAGACTGAATAAAATGGCATCAGCTGCATGTTTTATTCCCCTGACGTCATGGAAGAGGAGACAGCAACCGACGCAGGACCCAAAACTTTGTTATCCAGGCTGACTGAGGGCAACCTGCCAGCAGATTACCCAAATGCAATGACTGCAACAGTGAAACACAAAGAACATCCATAGATGTCCTTCTCCTCGGTGTTGCAGTAATTTTTACATATGGGTTGTATTCCATCATAACTGGACATCCGGCCTGTATACAAAAGCTTAAAGCCACTGCCAGTACATGGGACATCACACGAAGGCACGGATAATGTAGGTCATAAAAGGGACGTCTGCACATACAATCATCAGAATAAGTTAGCCTCATGAGGAAAGGGAATCCAAAGGGAGCCTAAATGATAGTCATCCTTGGAAAGAGCAAGTTGTAGGGGGAAGGTGGGTGGAATAGAATACGGTAATATAGAAGAGGAGGAGCATTTTCCACAAACCCATGCAGAACGGCCCTGCCAAATCCTGCCCTGGATCTGGGGATAGTGTCCAACTTGTAATGCTTTGTAAATTTATGAACAGATGATCAGGTGGCAGCTTCCAAGATGCAGTGAGCAACCAGGCCCTTGAAGAAAGCCCCAGAGAAGGCAACTGATCTGGTGGAATGGACCTTAAGAGAAGATAAATGTTTCCCATGAAAATATTAACAAAAGACAATAGCCTTAGAGATCTATGTAGAGATAATTTGTTTGAAAACAGGTAAACCCAGAGGTCTGGGATAAAAAGACACAAAAAGTTGATCAGATTTCCTAATAGACTTAGACACCTCAGATTTTATCTTGACAAAACTATGTACATCCAAGGAATGCAGAATCCTCTCACTAGGGGATTCAGGTGAAGGGAAGAAAGTAGGCAGCTGGATGGACTGACTAAGAGACAGCTCATTCACCACTTTAGGCATAAAGGATGGATTATTTCTTAAAGATACTCTGTCCTTGTGGAAAACCAAAAAGGGGTGTGAAGCCATCAATGCCTGAATTTCAGTGATCCTCCTAGCAATGGTTAAGGCTACTAGGAGCACTGTCTTACATGTACAAAGCTTTAGAGAAGCGGAGGCCGCTGGCTCCAAAGGGGCCTGACTAAGCTTTTCTAACTCACAGTTAGGCTCCCAAGGAGGAAGAACTGTTTTCCTAGGCGGTTTCATGTGTAGGACTCTAAGAAAAAGTTTTACCTCTATCCTGGAAGCTAAGGAGGGAGTTAATGGCAAGCAAGCAGATAAGGCAGGGCAGTGGACTGACTGAGGAATAGGAAAGACAACTGTTAAGCAACTCACACAGGTAGGAAAGCATTAAAGAATCTGCAATGAAAGGATCCTCTTTTCATTTTGGCACCAGATAGAAAATCTTTTTCACTTGGAAATGTAAGACTTTCTAATACTGGGTTTCCTGGCCTCACGCAAAACCTGTAGCATGTCCTTAGAAAACAGGTGCCTGAAAGGGATAAAAAGTTGATCGCCCACAAGGTAATTTGCAGAGTTGACAGATGTGGGTGAATCAAGGACCCCTTGTCCTGTGTGAGTAGGTCCACCCGGTGAGGTAACTGGTAGTGATGGCCCTTGGCTAACTGCAGAAGAGGGAACCAGTGCAATTTTGGCCCAAAGGGGGTCACTAGCAAGATTTTTGTTTTTTCCTGTAGAATTTCCAACAGACTTTCTGAATTAGAGGGAAGGGGTGGTGCATAAAGAAACATCACCTTCCATGAAAAAGATAGAGCATCCACCTTCCAAGCCTGATGGTGAGGAACTCTGGCACAAAAAAGAGGAAGTTGTCTGTTCAAAGGGGAGGCAAAGCAGTACAAATCTGGAGATCCCCAGTGGTGAACTAGATCCAGGAACCCATCCCTGTGAAGCATCCACTCGTGGGATTGTGTCATAGATCTGACAGAATTCTGAGCAGACAGGAAGTACACAGCATGCAGTGTCACCTTGTACTGAACAGCCAATTCCCATGCTTTGATGGCTAGGTGACAAAGAAGGTAAGATTATGTGCATGTCCCCTGCTTGTTTATGTACCAAAGGACAGTGCTATTGTAAGAATCCTGAGTGATCCTGGCAAAAATACAGGATAAAATGTCTGCAATTCTAGAATCAGAGGCCTCAAATCTCTCGGATGTTGATGTGTTCCCTCTTTTGAGAGGGTGGACTCAAGACCCTGCACCTTCCTGGAAAGCAAAGGTTGCTCCCCAACTTAAGTCTGAAGCGTCAGTGAAAAGCTGTGGAGGTGGTAGGCCAGGGTTCTGACAGAGTTGCTGCATCCACCAATGTAGCACTGTTTTCAGACAGGGAAGAAGAGTTATAAAGACATCTAAAGGATGAGCATGTTGGGACCAAACGGTCTTTAGGAACCACTGTAACTTTCTCATGTGTAATTTTGCAAAAGACAGCATGGGGACTGTGGAGGACATGAACCCCAGCAGTCTCAGAAACTCCCTGGCCGTATGTAAGAAAGGGGCAGAAGAGGCTTCATGTATCCTATGACAGAAAAAAGAAGTTATGTCCTTACCATAACGTTCCATGTGAGTTGTTCATCTCGCCTTTTTGTTCTTACACGTGGGTCTGGAGCCGATCCCTCGGCTCAGAGTCAGCCGCTTTTCAAGCTTAGATTCTCAGAGAAGCTCGAGACCTAGTGTGTATCCCATGATGCTCTACTGTACATTCCCAGATCTAGTATGCTGCAACCAAGACAGCTTACAGGAAAAAACAGAACTATAGTGCCTACCTATCTAGGTAGCTATAAGTTTGTAGAAGGAAGAAACAGTCTGTTCCAGAAGACAGGCTGACAAAACTCGACCAATCCACCAAGGCAACCATCTTTCTCAACCGGAGGGGGAAGGTGGGCGGGAATGCAAGAACAAAAAAGCGAGATGAACCACTTACATGGAACGTTATGTGAAGTTGTTCTATCTCACAGTTTTGTTCTTACACGTGGATAGCGTCCCAAGCACCCTAATCCTGGGTGGGTCACGGGAGAACATTCCTGAGCACAGTGAAACCAAAGGAAGCCCTGTCCCTGGAGGTCCTGTCCACTTTGTAATGAGTGATAAACGTGTGAGGTTTTGACCATATGGCAGCTGCACAGATGGTATCCAAGGGCAAACAAGCTGCATGAGCTAATGACGTAGAAAAAGCCCAGGTAGAATGGGCTTTAACGTTAGTTGTTAATGGCTGATTAGTGGAGGAATAAATGAATTTAATGCAGTCAGAAAGCAGATAATGTGATTTTTGATACTGCAAAACCTTTCTCATTCTCTGCGCAAGAGACAAAGAGTTGATCCGATTGTCTGAAATCCCTCGTCCTATCCAGGTAGAATCTCAATTGTCTGTGTACATCAAGCTTGTGTAAAAAAAAGTTATGTACTCACCATAGCCTTCCATCTGAGTAGGTAAATTTCATTTGTCAGCAACCTGTGGGTATTGGATCCATATCGGATCCGAGCCGGCAGCTTCAAACAGCTAAGATCCGAGCTCCAAGCTCCTCCCCTTATCCATAATCCCCTGCCATCCCTCTCTGACCTCAGATCGAGTTTGTTATAGTAAAACAGCATATTACAACAAAGGATCACCTGCAACTCCTAACCTGGTGTTATCCAGAGAAAAGGACAAGGAATCCTTCTAGGACACACTATAGGTTAGGGGGATGGAGGGGGGGGGGGTTTGGTTGCTGACAAATGAAGTTTACCTACTCAGATGGAACATTACGGTGAGTACATAACTTCTTTATCTGAAGTAGTTAACTTCATTTGTCCCCAGCTACCCAAACTTGGAGGGTCCTCATGGAAGGATATTCCGTAGCACTGCAGAGCCGAAGGATGCTCTCCCTCTGGAAATTTGATCCAACTTGTAATGGTTAATGAAAGTATGGGATGAAGCCCAAGTGGCTGCTGAACAAATGTCATCCAAGGACACTCTGGAGCAAAAGGCAGCAGAAGTAGAAATCGATCAGGTAGAATGAGCGTGGACTCTTTCAGGTTCAGGTCTACCAGAACTCTTATATGCAAGAAGTAGACATTGGGAAAGCCATCTGGACAACATAACTTTTGATACTGGTTTGCCCAAAGAGGGTCTTGCAAAGGATACAAAGAGCTGCTCAGATTGCCTATGTTCAGCGGTCCTGTGCAAGTAGAATCTCAATTGTCTATGTAGGTCCAGATAATGTAATTTGTATTCACCCTTGTTTTGATAATTTGAAAAGAAAACTGGTAAATTAATAGATTGATTAATACCAACTTTGGGTAGAAAGGAGGGATTGGTTCTGAGGGAAACTCCATCTTTATGGAAGACCAAGTACGGTGGTTTGGCGCAAAGGGCTTGAAGCGCCGAAACCCTTCTAGCCGAAATGATAGCGATGAGAAAGGCCGTCTTCCAAGATAAGTATTTCAGATCCACCGAGGCTGCCGGTACAAACAGAGGGTCGGTCAAGGACTGGAGAACAAGGGTGAAATCCCATGGAGGGACTGCGTCTTTCACCGGAGGCCTTAAGAGGAAGATGCCTTTTAAGAAAGTCTTACATAATTTGGAAGATGCTAAGGAACCAAGATCACTTCCCACATGATAATGGGAAATCACAGCTAACTGGACTTTGACCGTGGAAGAGCTAGCACCTTGGTCGAATAAGGTCGACAAAATTCTAACACCGCTGGTATGGGAGCTGTAAAGGGATCCAACTTTCTATGCTCTGCCCAGATAGTAAAGCACTTCCATTTGCTGTTATAAACCTTTCTAGTAGAACATTTATGATTGGCCACTAAAATAGCCTTAACAGGGGACGAGATACCGGGAGTCCTATTACTGGAACTGGATCAGCCAAGCTGTGAGCTTGAGGTTGTCCAGGTTCGGAGTTGGTAAACCCAGTGGGTGAGAGATCAGATCCGGGGTGGGATCTAGAATCCATGGAGGATTCACTACATGAGACCATAGGCACGGGAACCATGTTTGACGAGGCCAGAATGGGGCTATGAGGATCACTCTGCTCACCAACAGATGGGTTTTCTGCAAGAATTTTAGCATTAAGGGAAGAGGAGGATAAGCATAAAGTAGACCGGATGGCCAAACCTGCACCAGAGCATCTCTGGGGGATTCCCCTGGTGGGGGAATTGGAGCAAAGTAGTCACTGCACTTTGCGTTCGAAGGAGACGTGAAGAGATCGCAGCAAGGTTGACCCCACTTGAGGAAGATTTGCTTCGCTATTCTGGGGTTCAGAGACCACTCGTAGGGCAAGAGGATGGTTCGGCTCAGCCTGTCTGCCAAAATGTTCGACCGACCCGGAATGTGCGTCGCTATGAGAAAGCGGTCGGTGGAGATCGCCCATTCCCAAACTCTCATGGCCTCTCGACAAAGTGGGTAGGGATCTGGTTCCCCCCTGTTTGTTGATATACCAGACCACTGACATGTTTATCTGTCTGAATTGCAACTGTCCCTAGTGCCAAAAGCACCACTCTCATCTCTAGGACATTGATATGCAATAAGGTCTCTGAATGGGTCCACGTGCCTTGGAAGGTTCTGCCCATACAGTCCCCCCCCCAGGCTAGAAGCATCCTTAGTCACCGTGGTGAGAGGCGGGAACATAGAAAAGGGGCGCCCTATCTGGAGGTCCAGTGACTGGAGCCACCAGAGCAGGGAATTCCTGCAAGCCCTGCTGAGGGGGATGGGTGAACTCAGTGGGCGTAGCAGGATGGACCACTGAACCTGCAAGGTCCATTGTAGTACCCTCATGTTCAAGCGCGCTAAAGGTAGCAGACTGATCATGGCCGCCATGGAACTTAGAGCCCTCAGAAGAAATTCCACTGGAGGAGCAGAGGATTGTAAAAGGGCCAGTACGTGGAGCTTCGGGGTACGAATCCGGTCCGGAGTTAAGAAGACTCTCAATAGGTTTGTGTGTAATCTGGCTCTTATGAAGTCTAAGATCTGGGTTGGATGAAGGGAAGATTTGTTGAGGTTGATTGCGATTCCCAGCCGGGAGGTCAGGTGGAGGAAGTAATCTCTGGCTGAACATAGTAGATGCCTGTTGGTTGCGGTCAGGAGCCAGTCGTCCAGGTAGGGAAAGACCTGTATTCCCTGGAGTCTCAGGTGGGCCGCTACTACTGCCAAAACTTTGGTGAACACCCTGGGGGCTGTGGTGAGACCAAAGGGGAGGGCCCTGAACTGGTAGTGACTGGCTCCTAGCCGGAAGTGGAGAAACCTTCTGGATCGTCTGTTCATCAATATGTGGTAGTACGCATCCTTGAGGTCTATCGAGCACATCCAGTCGTTCTCCTGTAAGAGAGGGAGAATGGACTGAATGGTGACCATCCAGAACTTTTCTTTGGCCACTGACAGGTTTAGTAAGGACAGGTCGAGGATTGGCCTCAAGTCCCCAGTCTTTTTTGGCACCAGAAAGAACCTGGAGTAGAAGCCCGATCCGGACTGGTCTAGGGGAATGCACTGGAACGCTCTTTTTTTCTAGCAGCTGCTTTATTTCTGCGGCTGCTGCCTCACTTGGATTGGGTGGGACATTTGAGAGGCTCCAGGGTCTGGGAGGGGGATTCAGAAAGGGGATTTTGTAACCTCTGGATATGATTTGAAGCACCCAGTGATCTGTTGTAATGGACTCCCAAACTGCTAGGTGCATCGAGAAACGTCCCCCAACTGCCTCCAGAGAGGAGCAGTCGGTTAACCCCTCAGGGCTGTTGCGTGGGCCGATCCGAAAAGGGTTCTCTCAGCCCGAAATTCTTCTGTCCCCCCTCTGCCTCTGGGCCGGCATCCACCCTGTCCTCCTGTGCCTCTGAAGGACGAGGGGTCCGGAGCGAAACAGGACTGTTGAGACTTCCAGAACCACATCTTCTTCTGTCCCCTTTGGTTCCTGGAGAAGGACCTCTGGGGGGCAGAGAAGCGGACTCAGACGGCAGACGTCTTCCTCGCTCTGGACCAGCGTGTCACGGACGGTCTTGCCAAAAAGCGAAGAACCGTCAAACGGGACATTTTCGAAGGATGCCTTGAAGGGTTCTGCAAAATGGCAGAGGCGGAGCCAAGCGTGTCATCTCAAAACAACGCCCACTCCACTAGCGGCTCCTTCCGTAGCATGGGAGAGGAGCCGCATAGAAGTGTTCAAGATGGACTTAAGAGTGGCCATTCGAGCTGAGAATACCTTCTTATCCTCAGTCGACATGGACTCTGGGGGCGACCCGGCGTATTCCTTGATGAGATCCCGCTGGAGTCGTATGACGTGTGCCATATAGTTCAGCGTCCTTACCGCGAAGGTAGCTGAAGCAAACATCTGCTTCCCCAGGCGGTCCATCGTCCGAGACTCCTTGTTAGGAGGATGGACAGAGGAACTCTCCTGGGCCAGTTCCCTTTTGGTGGCAGCCGCCACCAACATGGCATCTACAGGAACACCCTTGCTCCATACAGTCCTATCAGTGGGGGGGGGGGGCTAAGGATTTTATCCAGTCTCTTTGGAATGGGCTCAACAGTGTCCGGTTCCTTCCATGCCCTGGTAGTAATGAGATCTACCAGGGGATTGGCGGGAGGGGACACCCAAGAGGTAGATGGGCCTGCGTCAAAAACACAGACTCATCCGAGGAAGACTTTTGGGCCGACCACCCCCTCTAATTTGAAGCATTTCCATAAAGTCTTCAAAAGGAGACGTCTTCGGGGGTGACCTTGGGGAACCTTCCCCTTCCTCTAAGTCAGCGTCTTCTGTCAAAGACTCAGGTGAGTCCAAGTGCCTCCTCTTGCACTTGCGTTTGTGAGGGACCTTCTCGGGGGGGCTGTCCAAAGAGGCCTCACCAACCACATCTTGTTCCTCTAAGGGAACCATCTGGGACGTAGGCGCAGGCTGTCCCTGGGGCCGGGTGATGGAAGGTAGGCCCGTCAGAGAGAGTGCAGGGTGGACCCGTAGTCAAAGCCTGGGGCCTGGAATCCCTCGACAATACCCTCTTCACAACATCGAACACTGGGGAAAGCTTATGGCCACACTCTGTCCATTTAGAGAAAAAAAGTTTTTAGGGCCTCAGACATAGTTAAACTAAAAACAACACAAGGCCCAACACACACACCTTCACACACATGGGGAGGAATGAACTACAATAAATTAACGAGATAACAATATTATAACTAAAGGGTTTTAATACTAGGGAGCAACACACACAACAAGCAATATCAGTCTACAGAAAAGTTATAAAAAAAATATTTTTTCTCGCAACGACCAACTCCCACGCCTGGAACTCGTTCAAAGCTGTTGATTCAACCGTGGCAAACGAGATCTGAGGTCAGAGAGGGATGGCAGGGGATTATGGGTACGGGGAGGAGCTTGGAGCTCAGATCTTAGCTGTTTGAAGCTGCCGGCTCAGATCAGATACCCACAGGCTGATGGACAAATGAAGTTAACTACTTCAGATCATATATTTCAGTCTTGTTGGTATGGCGTCTAAAGAAGGTTGGAAGCTCAATGGACTGATTTAAGTTAGTTTCTGAACAGACCTTGGGAAGAAAGGTAGGGTTAGTCCTGAGGAAGACCTCATCAGGGTGAAAAATCAAATATGGGGGCTTGGAGGACAAGGCCTGAAGTTCGGAGACCCTACATGCAGATGTAATGGCTACCAGAAATATAGTTTTCCAAGACAGAAACTTTAAGTGACATGATGAGGCGGGTTTGAAGGGGACGAGCACCAACTGGGATAAAACCAGATTCAAATTCCAGGGAGAGAAAGGGTGTCTGATAGGTGGTCTGAGATGGTGGGTCCCTTTTAAGAATGCCTTACATAGTCTATGGGACATGATGTTAGACCCGTTAAACCCTACATGGAAATTGGAAACAGCAGCCAATTGAACTCTAATGGTGGCAGCTGCTGCGCCATCATGGAACAAGAAAGACAAGAACTCTAAGATGGTATGAATAGGTGCCACATAAAGGTCAATGTCATGATGAGAAGCCCAGTGAACAAATAGTTTCCATTTGCTATTATATAGCTTCCTGGTAGACAGTTTATGAGAGGAAACTATAATATGTTGGACCGCGGGAGACAAATCTTGAGACCTGGCTAATATGGGAAATGAAGCAGCCAAGCTGTCAGTTTTAGGGAGATGAGGGAGGGATGAAGAACTCCCGACGAAGGAGTCAGAAGATCTGGCACTGGGTCCAGGACCCATGGTTCTTCCACTTGATACTTCTGCAGGAAGGGGAACCAAATCTGCTGAAACCAAGATGGGGCTATCAAAATTACAGTCCTTCCCAGACTTTTGGCTTTCTATATGAATTTGGGAATTAGGGGAATTGGCGGGAAGGCATATAGGAGGCCCAGGGACCAATCGTGTATGAGCACTCCCCTCAGGTTGTTCCCCAGTGGGGGATAAAGGGCAAAGTAGCTGCTGCATTTGGCATTCAATGGAGATGCAAATAGGTCGCAGCAAGGCTGGCCCCATATGCGGAAAATCTTGTCCTCCACCTGTTGTTTGAGAGAC
Organism: Protopterus annectens; assembly: GCF_019279795.1. Taxonomy (NCBI): domain Eukaryota; kingdom Metazoa; phylum Chordata; order Ceratodontiformes; family Protopteridae; genus Protopterus; species Protopterus annectens. The sequence goes on along the minus strand of NC_056746.1, from coordinate 1,017,007,672 downwards.
CACTCGTGAGGCAACAGCATGGCCCTGCGTAGCTTGTCCGCTATCAACGCTGGATGACCCTGGGATGTGCATTGCTATCAGAAAGCGTCCGGTGGATACAGCCCATTGCCAAATTCTTAGGGCATCTCAGCATAAGGGATAAGATCTGGTTCCCCCTTGCTTGTTGATGTATCAGACTACCGACATGTTGTCCATCTGGATAGCAATTGTACCTGGAGGAAGAGAGTCGTCGTGGAAGTGTTGCAACGCCAGGAACACCACTCTCAGCTCTAGGACATTTATATGCAAATGTGATTCCATGTTTGACCAAGTGCCTTGGACAGTCTTTCCCTGAAATAGCCCCCCCACCCTATCAGGGAAGCATCCGTGGTCACTGTGGCTGTGGGTTGGGGAAGAACAAAGGGATGTCCGATTATCACTTGGTCACTGTTCAACCACCAATTGACATCCTTCTTGCAAAGATTCGTTAACCAGATCTCGTGTGACATGGGCGGTCATTGGTAAGACCATTGTGCGAAGAGTAGCCACTGGAGTATCCACATGTGCATGCACCCTAACAGGACTGCTATCAGTGTGGCTGCCATTGTGCCTAATAGCTGCAGTATCTGGGACACATGAGCTTTGTTCTGGACCAATAGACTGGATAATTGACTTTTGAGAGAAACGATTCTTGCTTGAGGCAACCTGATCCTTGAATTGACGGTGTCCAGTTCTGCTCCTATAAATGTAATATGCTGCGAGGGCAATAACGCAGATTTTTCAAAGTTTAAGGTTATGCCCAACTGGGAACAAAGGTTTATGGTGTAGTCTCTTGCTTGGATTAGTTGATGCCTGGAGGTGGTGGTAAGGAGCCAGTCATCCAGATATGTAAACACCCGGAATCCCAAACATCTCAGATGAGCCGTGACCACTGCCATACATTTGGTGAACACCCTGGGGGCTGTGGTGAGACCAAAGGGCAGGGCTCTGAATTGGTAATGACTGGCCCCCAGCCAGAAACGCAGGTGATCTCTGGATGATCTGTCCATTTTGATGTGGTAGTAAGCATCCTTGAGATTTATAGAGCACATCCAATCGCCCGTTGCTAAAAATGGAAGAATCAATTGAAGCACGACCATCCGGAACTTTTCCTTCTTGATGAAGGTGTTGAGTTTGCTGAGGTCCAGTATGGGCCCTCCAGTCCCCTGTTTTCTTTGGAACTAAAAAGAACCTCGAGTAAGTTCCGGATCCTATTTGGTCTGCCGGGACTGGCTGGATGACTCTTTTTCTAGCAGGTTTCAGATTTGTATGGCTGCTAGCTTTCTCAGACTGGGTGGAATGCCTGAAATCCTTGTACAGATGGGGGGGGGGGGTTGTAAAGGGAATGTAGTAACCTCTGGCAATGATGCTTTTTACCCAAGAATCCGCTGTAAGGTTTAGCCAGACGTTTGGGTATAAAGCCAAGCGACCCCCCGACTTCCTCCAGAGAAGGACAGCTGGGCTTCCTTTCAGGAACGCTGAAAGGGCTTACCAGAAAACTGCTCCCTGTTACCCTGGTTTTGTAGACCGCCTCTGCCGTTTGGACGGCGTCTTCCATTTTTGCCCCCTCCTCTGCCCCTAGAGGGAGTATCAGTAGGTGTGGTTTGGAAAGCTCCTTGGGGCTTTCAGAACCACATTTTTCCACTTCGTTGCCCTTTGGGGTATGGTCTAGTTGGAGTGGAAAAACTGACTCCTACAGCAGACAGTGTCTTTCCTTCTTGTTCACACCTTAAGTGTCTCCTTAACTTTGGGTCCGAACAAGGCGGACCCATCGAATGGGGTATTGATGAAGGAAGATTTGAAGGCTTCCGCAAAGGAGCAAAGGTGCATCCAGGACCGTCTCCGAAGAGCTATCACTGAGCCTGCCGCCTTACTCGATCCATCGGCAGCATACGAAATGAGTCGCATGGATGCGTTTACTATGGAATTGAGGGTGTTGAGTTGTGCAGTCACCTTCTCAGAAACTGCATCAGCTGTGTTACCCTGGAGAGCATCTCCCAGCTCTTTAAGGAGATATCTCTGAAGGTGGGTAAAATGTCTCAGGTAGTTGAGCGATCTCATGGAAAATGCCGCAGAACTAAATATGCGTTTCTCATACCTGTCCATCGTCCTAGAATCCCTATTAGGAGGATGGACAGAAGAAGAGGTTTCCGACATCTCTTTCTTGGTGGCTGCCGCCACCACCATGGCATCAACTGGGACTCCCTTCGTAAGAAAAGCCTTGTCAGAAGGGGAAGCAAACTTGTCGGGCCTCCGAGGGACCGGTTCCACTGAGTCAGGGGACTCCCATGCCCTTCGAGCAACCAGCTCCATCAATTCATCGAAGGGCGGGGTAACCCAGGAAGTGGATGGTTGAGATCCAAAGGCCTTCAGGAGGACCGACTCGTCCTCAGTAGGGGCAAGGGACTGCCAATCACCCCTCTGTCTTAATATCTCCAAAATGTCTGCAAATGAGACATCCTCTGAGGGGGATTGTGGGGACCCTTCTGATTCCTCCAAGTCGGTATCAGATGTCAGGGATTCCTCTGGAGAATCCAAGTGCCTCCTCTTACACAGTCTCTTCCTAGGTACTTCATCGGTAGGAGTGTCCGGTGAAGTCCCTAGAGAGGAAGGGCCACCCAATGGGGATACCCGAGGCCCTGGATATCGACGCTTGGTGGATACCTGTGGGGAAGAGATAGAACGAGGCCCTTTAGGGGGAGGGGAAGACAGATCCGAGGAGGTAGTGGTCTTAGCAGACATGACCTTCCTCATGGCATCGAAGGCACCAGAATCTTGGTCCGAGAAGTCTGTCGGCTCCGAAGAAGCCGTCAGCTCTCCCCAATCCAAGACCCCACGCTCCAATCCAGAGGACGGAGCCGAAGCCACCTGCGCCAAAGCCCCAAGGGGAAGGGTCGGAACAGAGTCGGTTTGACTCTCCACCCCGGAGCCAGCGAGGGACTGTCGGCCCAGAGACTCCCCGGTCGGAACAGAGGAGATCAAGGTCGATGGAGCCGAGGGAGGTGGATCAAACCTCGGCTCAGAGGGCTCTACCAACATCGGTTCCACCTGCCCCGGCTCCGAGAGCTCGACTGGCTTCGGAGGGGGGGGAGATTATGGCTGGGGTTTCAGGCTTCGAAGCAGAGTGGCACGAAGAGGACAGCATTTTGGCCAGGGCTGGGTTCTCCAAGAGCCTCTAACCACTCGGTCCAGGTCCACATCAGAAAGCCTCGAAGAATGTGTCGAGGGATGGGTCGAAGGAGCCGAAGATGGTATCGATTGAAGAATTGGAGACTGAGGAGTCTCCAATATCAAATCCACAACTGGGCTCAGAGGTAGAGGATCGATACATGGCTCCAAGGGCTGTGCAGCCGATGCACAAACCATACCAGAGGAACTCGGAGCAGATGACTTAGGCTCTGAGGATCCCACACTTCAACCCCTTCGAAGCCTTGGAAGAGAGGTCGGCTTGGTCTAAAGTAGCCTGAAAATCAGGTTTCAGAAGTCCCCTATCTACCAGCTTCCTGCACCTTTCCAAGAGAACCCTGGCGCTAAAGGAGTGGCAGATAGAGCACACCTCTTGTAGGTGAACAGAACCCAAACAGTACATGGAGGTGGAGTGGTTGTCTGTAACAGACATTTTTTGACCGCACTCACACCTTTTGAATCCTGACTTTTGTTTCTCTGACATGTTAACAATATAAATTCAGGTCCCTGAATTTTCAGAATAACAACGAAACCGTTATCTCTGTAAATATTAACTACAACACTAATTTAACTAAGAAATAACTTCTTACAGGATATATGTCAGTATATATAACTAAATATCTATAGATTATATAATGAAGAAAGGAGAGCACACACACACACAAAAGCTGACAGAGCCCTGTCACGCCCAAACAGAAAAGAGAGGCCTAAGAGCCCTGAATAATAATATTTCAAAAATTTTTAACTAAAGCTAAACAAACAGGCTATAGCCCAATACTATAGAATAACACTTCTAATTTAACAATATACAATACTATTATTCAGAAAAAACTTCTATTAATATTGAAAAAATAAGTCACTGGCCCGAGCTTCCTCCAACGAGCTGTAGATCCGTTGCAGCGGTAAACTAGATCTGTGGATTTACAGTACAGCATCATAGGATATACACTAGGTCTCAAGCTTCTCTGAGAGTCTGAGCTTGAAAAGCAGCAGACTCTGAGCCGAGGGATCGGCTCCGAACCCACGTGCAAGAACAAAACGGCGAGATAGAACGTCACATTTGCTTTTTCTGAAGGGAGGAAAACCATCAAGTCTGTCCAGAACCTGCATTCTAGGAATATGAGATCCTGACTTGGTGTTAAGACTTGATATTTTGAAATTTATTGAGAACCCTAGGTCCTGGAGAAAAGGAATAGCTAGGTCCAGGTGCTGGAGTAACAGGTCTGGATTGCTGGCCAGAAAGAGCAAATCGTCCAAGTAAGGGTAAACTTGCAACCCTTTCAGCCTCAGATAAGCTATGGCTGGGGCTAGGCACTTTGTGAATACTCCTGGAGTACTAGAAAGACCAAAAGGCAAGGCAGAAAACTGTACGTACAAAGAACCCACCAAGAAATGCAAGAACTTTCTGAATTGTGGGTGAATAGGGATATGTAGATAAGCATCTTTGAGATCCAGACAGGCTAGGAAGGCTTGAGGAGGAACAGAGGGAAGAAGAGATTGCAGAGAGCATCCTGAAAGAAGGCACCACCAGGAAAAAGTGTTCAAGAGGGAAAAGATCTAGAATAGGCCTCCAAGGATAGTCCTTTCTTGGGACAAGAAACATTCTTGAATAAACCCCCTTTCCCTGCTGATCTGGAGGAACAGCCTGAATAGTGCTTTGGTTGGAAAACTGAGCAAACAACAGAGGAACCGGATGCAATTCACTGGGGGGAGGCTGAGGTATCACCTGAGAGAGAGGAAGAGTCTTCCAAGTCATAAAGTATCCTTTTTGGATAATGGCAATCACCCAGGAATCCTGAGAGTGATTTCCATCCAAGCTGAGAGGGAAAGAGAAAGCCGAAGAGACAAGGGGTATGACTTGGAAGAGGGAGCTGAACATCACAGAGAACTTTGCCTGGGCTGAAAGGAGTGCTGAGGAGAAGGAGCAGAAGCAATAGCCTTAGACTGTGGGGGGGGGGGCTACTGGAAGGCTTACGTGGCCTAGTAAGCAGGCGGAGTGGAAGAGGAGGAATGAGCAGGTTTCCTGACAAAGGGAGTCTTGGCAGGGAAATTCTTATGGAATTTAGGGACTGGGGACACAAAAAAGTTTCAAATCCTGGAGTTCTTTCCCTTTTCCCTTCAGAGATTTAAAGAGTTCTGCAGCTGCTTTGCCAAAGAGGGCAGAATTGTCCACAGAAGCATCAAGCAATTTAGCCTTAATATCATCCTAAGAACAGAAGCTACTGCCCTGGAAGATGCCTCTACTGCACCAAAACTACACTGGATTGAATGTCCAGCTACCTGGGAGGAAGCAGACAAAATAGAAAGGGTCAGTGACTTGGCCTCTGAATAAGGTAACTGGTAAAGAGCCTGTGAAGCTTGAGAAAGCAAAGCCAAGTGTACTATACATATATGTCTGGTAGCTAATAGCTCTGAAAGCCAAGGTGGAAGTATAGACCTTCCCAAACCGTTCCAAAGTTTTACTTTGTCAGAAGGAATCAACTTTGTAGGAGATACCAAGGAAGATGTGTCAGAAGTAATGGAGACCACAGCTGGATCAGTTGAAGGACATTTTAAAAAACAATCCTCAGGGACTTTATAAAAACGGTCAGGCCTTTTGGGGGCAGGAACTTGGGCATCTGTGGTTTTAGACGCAGATGCAAAGGCATCTAAGAAAGCTGGGAGTACTGGAGGGACTGCTGAAGGAGTGGGGGCTCCAACTGGAGAAGATAATACCTTTTCTGCTCCTCTAAAATTTGGGAAGAATCCCACAAAGAATTCCCTCATTTTATTAATAGTTTCCCCAAATGAAAGCTGTTCTATGGGGGAATCCCCCCATTAGACTATTCCACTGGAGAATCATATTATAGAGGGGAAGGAATCTGGGTGGAGTATACGCTAAAGAGTAATCATCTGAAGAAGACCCCTCAGAATTAGAGTCCTGAACCTGATATTCCAGAGCCTGCACAGAAAACCCTGACGGCAACACAGGAGATGAGGAAAAAGCAGGCACTGAAGTAAGAGAAGCCGAAGCTGGAGACCTCAAGGCCATAAGAGCCTTAATGAGTCCCTGCAAGAATGCATCCCAATCCAACGAAGGTGTAGAAGGAATGGTGGAATGCCTGGTCTTTTGCTTCTTATTAACATGCTTCTCCTGAGGATGAGAATAGGCAGACATAGGCCTAACGTCCAACACACCCTTAAACTGAGGGGCAGGAATTGTTCCAGAGTCCTCCAAAACAACAAGCTGTGGTTTTCCCAAGTTGTCTGAACTGGATTGTCTGCATAGTTTTGGACGTGCTAGGATCCACACTCCAGGCAGCTTCCACTCCAGTACCTGCTGAAGAAGCAGACCCTACCTCCGAAAGCATTGCCAGGTTTTCACCAACCTCAAGGGGTATGTCGGAGGGAGCAGGCACAGCAAAAGAGATTTCAGGGCCTAGCTTTGCTGACCTTCCTCTTCACAGAGAGCTCAGAAGAATTCCCGGAACCCTCCATTGCGTTCCTAGCCAGACGTTTAAATCTCTTTTTTTTTTTTAAAATACAGGTTTAAAGCCAACAGACAACTAACACAATGTCTTGGGAACAAAGGCCTGACAGAACAAGAGCAATGGTCATGAGTAGCCCCTATACAGAAAAAACAGCTTGTGACTATCCTTATGTGGAATTTGCCTTCCACACCTACACTTGCCCTTCCTGGATGCCATTAACAGCAAGAGGTAGTAGCAACAAATTAAATCCCCTACAGGGTACTTATCTGAAGTTTTAAGATGAAATGAGCAATATCCAACGGCAGACTGAACATATGAGTCAACCTTTTATGTGCGGGTGTCCCTTTTATGGCCATTATCTGTGCCTTCATGTGACATCCCACGTACAGGCAGTGGCTTTCAGCTTTTGTGTACAGGCTGGGTATCGTGTCACTGGGCGGAATACAACTCTTATAGGTTCATAGATATGTACTAGGCTATTAGCCCTAAGGCCTATATAAGCCTAGCCAAATGGTACCCTGGCTTTCGAAACCCAAGAAAATTATTTTCCTGTGCCACTGTCAAGAAGAGACACAGAAGTGATCCCCGGGTTGAATTTCCTATCTCCCATCCAATCATCAAGATTTTTCTTGAAGAGTGCTAATGAGGAGCTTTGTTTAATATAGATAGGTAAGTTTTTTCCAGAGTATGGAAGTCTCTAGGACAGGAATCTATCCCTCCAGCATGTTCTGTTTATTGTGGTGACAAGGTCCCTAGAACGTGTAGCTCGGAGGGACTGTGATTTCTTTAAGTGGAGCATGTCCAAAAGATCTGGGTTTGACACAGCTTTGTGTGTTAGGCAGAGATCACCTCTGAGTAGGCGATATGCGACGGAGTAAAGCTGCAGTTTTTTGAGACAGCGTAGGCCATCTGTCTGAGGCCGGTAATCCTCTTTGTGAGGTATTTCTGCGGCCTTTCCAGTTGTTGAAGATGTCTTGTGAGGTACATACCAAAAGGGGCGTTGTACTCTATAATGGGTCTAATGAGTGATGAGTAGAGAGGAACAATGACCTCTTTTTTCCTGGATGAGAAACCTTTTGTGATGAGGTGTGCCACGTAGAAGGATTTCCTGACTACTGTGGTGATGTGATTTATCAAAGGAGAGACTACTGTCCACCTGGGTCCCAAGGTCTCTTATCACACTGGTGTTAAGTAGACAACCACCTATGTGGTAGTTCATGGGTACAGAGTTTTTACTAAAAGGAATGACAATGCACTTTTTGGCATTGAGCTTGAGGCCATGGCTTTGACACCAGACATCTGTCTCAGTATGGCCCTTTTGTAGGATGTCCACATTTTTTTGAGTTTTGATTATGGTTCCTAGTTTGCAGTCATCTGTGAACTTCATTAGCCAAAGACCTTCTGTGTTAGCCTGTACTTTAGAGAAGTAGATAGCAACAGGAGAGGACCCAGGACTGAACCCTGTGGTATTCCACTTGTCACTGGTCTGAAGTTGGATTTGGAGTCTGCTACTTTGTCAGTGATCCAGTTGGCAACCCATCTTGTGACATAGGGATTTATACTTAGTTTAGTAAGTTTATCTATAATTCCAGAGTTTGGGATAGTGTCAAAAGCCTTGGCAAGATCTAGATAGGCTGTGTGAACCACTTTACCCTCATCTACAGCTTTGGTGACCGCTTCAAAGTAGTCTAATCAGGTTTAGGAGACATATGCCTTTTACAAACCCGAACTGGGTGGGGTCCAGAGCTTGTAGATTACCAATGTCATTGTTTACAAGTTCCATGCTGATATGTTCCATAGCCTTGCAGACCAGGCTCGTCAGGCTAATGGGGAGGTAGTTTCCGGGGTCCGTGATGGCTCCCCTTTGTGGAGTGAGATAACTGTCGCTGTGCGCCATTCAGTGGGAACATAGCCTGAGGTGAGGCTATGATTGAACATGGTACTTAGGTGGGGTGCCAGTTCATTTTGTAGTTCATGTAGAACGCAGCCTAGGATGTTGTCAGGTCCCATGGATGCTGTGTTCTTGGCTTTGGAGAGTGTGTTTTGTACTTGTGCAGCCATAATTACAGGAACTTTGCATTCTTCCGGTATAGAGATGGGTCCTTTAGGGGATGAGAGGGGAGTAAAGTTAGCACTGAACCTATCTGCCAGGATGTTGGCAATAGCAGTTGGTTCTGTACATTTAATGCCATTGTGCTGTAACTCAGAGCAGATCCGAGTGTTGATATTGAGATTCTTGACATAGCTATAGAATGGTTTCTGCCTATCTTTAGTCAGTGGCGATTTTGTTTTCGTAACTAGCTTTGGAGGATTTTATGAGGGATCTCAGCTTCTTACTGAGGCCGACGAGGGAGTTCCTCCGGAAACAAGCTTTCATCATTCCTCTGCACAAAGGTGGTAATAACTGTAACGTCAACAACTTCCGTCCCATTGCTATCCTGTCCCCCATTTCTAAACTCCTAGAAAAGTGCGTCAAACTTCAACTCTTACCTCATCTCTTAGATAACAACCTTCTAACCCCCACTCAACACGGCTTTAGGCCCAATCATAGCACTAGGACAGCCCTCCTTTCCTATCTTGAGATTGTCAATAAAGCACGTGACTCTGGCCAAATTGTCTCCACCCTACTACTTGACCTCTCTAAGGCCTTCGACACTATCTCACACAGCCTGCTCTTAATTAAACTTTCAAAACTGAATCTCTCCCCCTCCTCCGTGAACTGGTTCTCCAGCTATCTATCAAATAGATTCCAAGCTGTAAAATGGAAAAAGGCCACTTCCTCTTTTCTTAGCACCCCCACCGGAGTTCCACAAGGCTCCATTCTCGGTCCCCTTCTTTTCAATATATTTATAAATGATTTCTACAAAGCCATTCCATTCTCTAGCATCATCCAATATGCAGATGATTCTACCATTATCTGCTCTGCCACATCTCCCTCTATGCTCCAAAAGCTTACTCAAGAAGCTTTCTCAATCACTGAACATTGGATGAAAACAAACCACCTGGCTCTTAATGCCTCCAAAACTAAACTTATGGTATTTACCCCCTCAAAAAATACTCCATTCAATTTCAATACATTCTCAAACACTAGTGAAAATAATTCGCCCCGGAACTGGTGTCTGAAACCAAGTTACTTGGTGTCCAAATTGACAACCAGCTTAATTTCAACTCACATCTACAACTAAATATCAAAAAAACCCATCAAAAAATAGGCATGCTCTATCGCCAGAATCAGTACCTCACAAGCCCCTCTAAAATCACTCTCTCTTCTTCCTTTCGTATCCCCTCCCTTCTCTACGGAGCCTCTCTGCTAACCAATCTTCAGTCCTCTCTAAAAAAACTTTCCTCTTGCTATAACAAAATCGCTAAGTTCGCAAACGGTCATAGGTCCTCCACTCACCACTGTTCCTCTCTCCAAAAACTAAATTGGCTTGAACTTCCTAATCAACTCAACTATACTCAGCTAACCTTAGCACACAAGCTCATTCTCAACCCATCTCTCTGTCCCTCCCTGTCTTCTGCCTTCAAAATGTACCTACCAGATAGAGTTTTAAGGTCAAATAATCAAAACCTACTAGAAGTACATAAACCAAATCGTCCCCCAGGTAAAAACTTACTATCATTTAACCTTGCCCGCCTCTGGAACTCACTCCCACCATCCATTCGCAGCACTCCCAATCACTACATGTTCAAAAAATCTCTATATATGTATGGGAATGCTCTTGCTCCCATCCCTCATAAATATATGGTATTTACATCTTATTTTCCACTCATGTTACCTGACTGTACCTTATAAAGCATATGCTCCTTATCAAATTAACTACTCTGTATGTGTATAGTATCATCACTTTCACTAGATTGTACTGTTTGAATATGTCCTGAATTTTGAATTTAATGTGTGTTGTTTTTACAATTGTACAATTTTATTTTATTTTTATTATCATTCTATTGTTTGTACCTAATTTGTTAGTTTCCTGGAGCTTTTCTCCCCAGGACTCCATTGAAAACGGGTTCTTTTGGCCCAATGGACCATCCTGGTAAACCAACTGCAAATAAATAAAATAAATAAATAAATAAAATGTGATTTTACTCTTTTTTTGCAACTGTTTCTTTCTTCTGTTGTAGAGTTTGTTCATGGCAGAGGACCACCAGATTGACTTCCTTTTTTTTGGAGGATAGCATCTTGGTTCTGTTAGGGAATGCATGGTCCATGCACTCGTGTAAGTGCCTATAAAGTGCATTTGTGTAGGACTCAGCAGTCATACCTCTATTGTCCATCAGCATGGGTGTCACGAAGTTTGCCACTTCTGTCTTAAGAAGTGTGAAGTTGGCTTTGGATACATTTTTTACGGTGATTTCCCTAATGGGGTGTGGGGGAGGGATGTGGAGGTCTAGGGTGATTGGCTTATGGTCAGATCTGACCAACGAGAAATTGACCTCTGGTGTGGAGCACTGGTTGCCCATGTTGGTAATAACCAGGTCTAGGATATTGCTGCCCCTGGTGGGAGTGTGGATAAGTATGTAAAGAATACTGCAACACTGAATAGAAGGGCATATATAAATCCATCACATTATAGGTATGAATAAGCAGATGATACAAGCTTGCAGTAGGTAGGAGTCCTAGCAGCAGCAGGAATCGGAATGGATGTGGGTGTAGTCTTAGTACTGCTGCCAAAGTTAAGCGCCTGTCCAAGAGGCTTAGGCAATGATTTTTTTTTTTTTTTTTTTTTACTAACTTATACGCTGAAACAGAGTATAAAGGATTAGTCCACATAAAATCATTTTAGGTAGTAGACTCTCTCAGATACCCTCCATGTGGGAGGGATAAAGACACCTTGGTGACGTTCCAGTAGTTTATTCAGTTAAGCAGGTAGATACAACTTAAGAGGTGAGATATAGGAGCCAAACAAACTAGAAAACTTGAACCACACCCCCAAACTCAACATCAAAATATTACCTACCTGTCTAAAAGTTAATCCCAAAAGACACAGCCATTATAGAAATCTACATCCCTCCTGGCAATAACCTCTCCACAACTGAGGACTTTCTGGACAAGGCATCCTCAACCTGTAAACAAGAAACCAAAACAATGGGAGACCGCAACACCGACTGGCTCACCTGTACCACAGATAACCACACAAACTTAATTAACTTCTACACATTTACTCAGATAATACAATCCCCTATCAGAATTAACAAATGCAGTAAGAGACAAATCAATTTTAACTGGAATCTAACCAAAAACCTTCACTGGCCAATCAGGCTGCATCCCAGATACCCTGAGCAACCACCTACCTAACTACCTACTCAGACGTCTACACACCTAAAAAAATAATATATACAAACAAATCTTCAAAAAAAAAAAAAAAAAAAAAAAAAAAAAACACTTCTCATGCCACACGGATATCCATCCTCCAACAATGTAAATGGTCCCTACTCAAGACATTTCATATAACACAGCTGTACAATACTCTGACAAATTCCTAGACATTCTAAACCGTCTTAACACTTTCTAGAAATGTCAGGGTAAAATCTAACTATGCACCATGGCTAAGGACATCAATAAATTACTCAAGCACAGAGACCAAGCCTGGATAAAATATCAGGCAAGCAAAATCAACCCACTCTTGACTACTACCGGCTACTAAAAAATAAATCCAAAAAGCAGATCAAAACTGACAAACATTATTCCAGCCTCCAAACACCAATGTAATCCACAAAAATTCTGGGCTTCTATATCTTCTATTAAAATCTGGACAATCCTCTACTCCAACCCCCACCACTACAAATTTCACAGACTGCATAGCTACTCACTTCAACACATTTTATCAACTCCATAATTTCATTAGCCAAAAATAATGACAATGCACCCCCATACATACCAACAAAACCTGCTGTAATCACCAACGGCTTTCCGCTCACACCTGTCCAAACCAGCACCATAACAAAAATGCTCAACAAGCTAAAACCCACATCCCCCGCAACTTAGAGATATTTGAAACTAGCGCAAGCCATCCCATATACTTGGTCTTTGTTTTAATCAACCGTTCCATCACAGAACAATATGTCCCAAGCTCTGGAAAATATCTTGCATTACTCCACTGTATGAAGGTGGAATCTCAACAGAATTACCCAACTACAGGCCAAAAGCAATACTATCACCACTACCAAAACTCTAGAAAAATGTATACAACTCTTGAATCATCTCCTTACCACTTCTAAACACGGCTTCCTCCCAGGTCACAAATACCACAAAGTACAGTTGTGTGCACTTACCATAAATGTAGATGTCAAGAGTGTGTATTCTCTGTTGCAGTCCTCACACTTGGATTATCCTGCCAGGGGTAGCCCTCAGTTGGCCCGAATACCAGAGGCTTAGTATTTCTGCGTCGGTTGCTGTCGCTTCAAGACTGACGTCAGGGGTATAAAAACAGGAAGCCAACACCGTTACATCAGTTTTTTATGGCTCAAATGTCAGGAGCCCCCAAATAGGAAGCCAAGTTATGGTAGAAAAACAACACTAGTAAAAAGTAAATACCAATAGCCCAGTAAGGAGAGAGAGAGAGAGAGAGAGAAGGGGGCTGGAGGGTGGGAAACAAGGACTGCAACAGTGAATACACTCGAACATCTACATTTATGGTACGTGTACACAACTGTAGTATGTTCTTCGTGTTTCACTGTTGCAGTCATCACACTTGGCTGGACTCCCAAAGCTGAAGAGTGGGTGGAGGCAGTCAAGAAGAGTTGGGCTGGCTACTATGCCCTGCAGGACTGCTGTTGCAAAGCCACTCTGGATCTGGAAAAAATAGGCAGGTGGTAATGCTTGATGGTATGAACAGAACTCAAATTAGCAGCTTCCAGACTGTCCCTGGTAGGGACTCCTCTGAGAAAGGCTGTAGAGGTTGAAGTTGCCCTAGCGAAATGCGTTCTGACCCCCTGAGGGGGTGGTTCCCATGGTGTTTGTAACAGAAATGGATACAGTGTGCTATCCATTTGGAGATGGTTTGTTTTGATATGGCCTTGTCCTCTGCCCCTGGGCAAAGCTGACTAGTAACTGGTCAGATTTCCTAAATGGCTTATCTCATCAAGGGAGAATCTCAGCTGTCTGTGCACATCTAAGGAGTGCAGGATTCTTTCCCCCTTATTTTGAGAAATAGGGAAAAAAGGTGGGCAAATGGCTAGATTGGTTGAAAGCCACAATGGACACCACTTTAGGCATGAAAGTTGGGCTGGTCCTCTGGAGACCCTGTCAGCATGAAAAATAATGAAGGGTTCCACAGCTATAAGTGCTTGCAGCTCGGACACTCTTCTAGCTGAACTGATGGCCAGAAGCAAGGCTGTTTTCCAAGAGAGAAATTTTAACTCTGCTGATGCTGCACGCTCATAGGGGTGGGGGGTAGAGTGAGCTTTTCCAACACAAAGTTAAGGTCCAAAGCAGGGGTGTGGGCTCTTCTTGGTGGCCTTAAGTTGTTAGCCCCTCTCAGGAACTACTTGATGAGAGGGTGAGAGAAAAGAGGTGGCTCCGTGCTGAAATGAGCAGAGACGGCAGAGGCAAGCATCTTAATGGAAGAGAAGGACAGGCCTCTCTGGAGTAGGTTGTGCTACATCTGCTCCTTTAGTGTGAATCCAGGAACAATACCTTTTCCACTTGTCGGCATAGGAGTTCCTTGTACTGGGTCGTCTTGCTTCACATATGACATCCAGTACTTGCTTGCTAAGGCTGGCTACTGGAGGAGAATTCAAGGAACAAGCCAGGCTGCAAGGTTCAGGCTTTGCAATTGTGGATGTAAGAACTGTCCCTCCTGTTGAGTCAGGAGAGTTGGGATCTGGGGTAGGTGCCATGGGGGCACTGGTGACAGACTGCACAGTAGTGGGTAGCAGTGTTGGCGTGGCCAGTCTGGGGCAATCAGAATTGCTCTTGGTCTTTCCTCCCTTATCATGAGTAATACTCTTGTAAGAAGAGGCAGAGGAGGAAATGCATAGATTGTAAGGTTTGTCCACTGGAAGGATAGGGAATCCACTTTCCAGGCCTTGCTGTGAGGGTACCTTGGTGCAGAATTTGCTGAGCTGGTGGTTGTAGGGGGAGGCAACTAGGTCCACCTCTGGGGTACTCCATTTCTGGGTCTCAAGACTGAAGGTGTTGTGGTTTAATTGCCACCCGTGAGACTAGGAGATTTCTGCTCAAGTTGTCTGCCAGAGAGTTTTGGTTGCCTGGCAAGAATTGAGCTTGCAGGTGAATATGCATGGCTGAGGCAGTGTTCCACAGGGTCATGGCTAGCCTGCATAGTGGGTAAGAGTGGGTTCCCCCCTTCCTGTTGATGTACCACATGACTGCGGTGTTGTTGGTTTTGATTAATAGGGGCCCCGGTGAGAGTAGGGATCTGAAAGCGGTCAAGAGCATGCTGAACAGCTAGCATCTCTTTTTGGTTGATGTGCAGATGAATTTGATTTGGCCTTCACTGGCCCTGACTGCACCTGGTGCCCAGATGTGACACCAGGCATAGTCTGATGCATCTGTGGTTAGGGTCTGGGCGGTGTGGGGTTGTGTAAAGGGAAGCCCCTTGTTGTGGTTGCATGCTGCTGCCCACCAAAGGAACTCTTTCCTTAGACAAAGTATTATAGGAATGATAGTTTCAAGGTCCTGAGAATGTTGGCATTAAAGACTTTTCAAGTACCACTGAAGTTTCCTCATACACAGTCTGGCATGCGGAATTAGTAGAATGCAGGAGGTCATGAACCCTAGAGTCTGCAGGATTTTCCTTGCAGACAGCTGGGCTCTGGTGGCCATCTGAGCAAAGTAGCCTGAGTAAGACATGCCATCTGGGTTGCTGTGTCCAAGCTTGCTCCCAGCAATACAATTTTTTGACTGGGGACAAGTTTAGATTTCTTTTCGTTGATAGTGTACCCCAGGGAGGTTAGAACGTCCTTTACAAATGCCAGGCGGTGCAACAGCTTTCTGACTGTCTGCCTGAATCAGGCAATCGTCCAAGTAAGGGTAAATTTGAATATTTCTCAGTCTGCGGTAGGCAATGGCTGGAGCCAGGCATTTTGTATAAACTCTGGGAGCAGTGGATAAGCCAAAAGGGAAGTGCAGAGAATTAGAAGTTATGTACTCACCATAACGTTCCATCTGAGTAGGTAGTTCATTTGTCTGCAACCTGTGGGTTACGGATCCGATATCGGATCCGAGCCGGCAACGTGTTTCAAGCTAATGGATCCGAGCTCCTAGCTCCTCCCTTCACCCATAACCCCCTGCTAACCCTCCATGACCTCAGATCGAGTTTGTCTCTCCATATATATCTAACAAAGGATATCTTAAAAAAAAAAAAACTAATAGATCCAAAGAAGGTCAAATGAACTACCTACTCAGATGGAACGTTATGGTGAGTACATAACTTCTAAATCTGAAGTAGGATTGTTCATTTGTCAGCAGAGTCCCCAGCTACCTGTACCCTGGGTGGCCATCATGGAAGGATAACCAGGAAATAGCGAAATCAAACTGACTAACTCCACAAACAATGAAATTGCTGTTAAAACAAAGAACACGTAAACGTAAAACAAAAAAAAAAATGTTATTTTACAACAATTTCATGCTTCCCAATAGCGTTTTCGTCCTAGATGGACTACATCAGATAAATCAATTAATCTAGATTCATCTTTTATACATAGTTAAAAACATCTTAGCCAATCCATTTCATGAATACAAATTTAAAACTACAAATCAAACCTTCAAGCTGTTTAATAATTTATTATGCTCTCCTTTTTTAGTAACATGAGATGTCATTAAAATTATTATAAAATATATAAATTATTTAAATTAGGTTCTTCATAATAAATATTCATATAAATATATTTGATGTATTTAAAATTGTATTATTGTTAAAAAAAACAAATTTAATTCACAATATGTTAGTGTTTTATGTAGACATTAGTGCCATTAATTTTATATCTTAGCAGATCTCATTCTGATATATATTCATTTAACCCAGGTGACTTATTTGCTTCCAAAGTCACCTGCCACCATAATTCCCTATAAGCTATTATTTCTTCCCAAAGGCCCCTTCTAATGTCCCAACTCAATTGATTTAAGACAAAAAACTGAAATTTTGATCCTACACATGTCTTAGAATGCCTAAATATGGCATTTGTTTCTCTTTAGTGTTCTTTCAGTCTTTCCCACGTAAAATGACGGACACTGCACACATACTGCCAAATACACGAGCCCCCTGGATTCACAATTATAGTATCCCTTACTATTTACCCATTTTTCCCTGCTTTCCATAAATATTTTTTCTTTGTTAATTATGTATTCACATTGTCTACATTTTCCACATTTACAGGTTCCAATTTTTGTTCTGGCTCCCTTTACCTTATTATTGTTTTCTAAAAATCCCTTAATACTCGTGGTATTTTTAAATACCACTCTAGGTGAATGTTCAGGTAACCCTTCCAAATCCGTTAGTGCCCTAAATCTCTCCATTCTCTTTGAAACATGGTCCTAATGTTTTTATTTAATAAATTATATTCAAGTATTAGTGATTGCTGGAAGTTTTCTTCTTTCCTTTCCCAATTATTACTCTTTTCATTCTTTTTACCCAAGATAGGCCCAAACCTATCACTTCTTCCTCTTTCTACCTCATCCCTTAGGTTTTTAATAAACTCAACCGGATATTCCCTTTCTAAAAACATTTAAAGTATTAAGGGATTTTTAGAAAAAAACAATAATAGTACGAAAAAGGTAAAGGGAGCCAGAACAAAAATTGAACCAAGAAAAATATTTATGGACAGCAGGGAAAAATGGGTAAATAGTAAGGGATACTATAACTGTGAATCCAGGGGGCTCGTGTATTTGTGCAATGTCCGTCATTTTACGTGGGAAAGACTGAAAGAACACTAAAGAGACGTACATATGAACACATGTATGATGTTAGGAAAGAGAAAGAAACAAATGCCATATTTAGGCATTTTAAGACATGTGTAGGATCAAAATTTCAGTTTTTTGTCTTAGATCAAGTGAGTTGGGACATTAGAGGGGGCCTTTGGGAAGAAATAATAGCTTATAGGGAATTATGGTGGCAGGTGACTTTGGAAGCAAATAAGTCACCTGGGTTAAATGAATATATATCAGTTTTGCCCCTTCTTAGAATGAGATCTGCTAAGATAAAAAGTTAAAGAGTGTAATTACATGCTTTTGGCAGCAGATGGCACTAATGTCTACATAAAACACCAACATATTGTGAATTAAATTTGTTTTTTAAAAAACAATATAATTTTAAGCTTATTAACAATAATACAATTTTAAATACATCAAATATATTTATATGAATATTTATTATGAAGAACCTAATTTAAATAATTTATATATTTTATAATAATTTTAATGACATCTCATGTTACTAAAAAAGGAGAGCATAATAAATTATTAAACAGCTTGAAGGTTTGATTTGTAGTTTTAAATTTGTATTCATGAAATGGATTGGCTAAGATGTTTTTAACCATGTATAAAAGATGAATCTAGATTAATTGATTTATCTGATGAAGTCCATCTAGGACGAAAACGCTTGTATTGGGAAGGCGTTCATGTTTGGTGCTAACAGGATTTTTTTTTGTGTGTTTACGTGCTACGTGTTCGTTTTAACAGCAATAAATTTGGAGGTGGTTTTGCCTACAGTGTTCTCCGCTTTCATCATGGAAGGATATTACGAAGCACCGCAGAGCCAAAGGATGCTCTCCCTCTAGAAAGCAGGTCTAGCTTGTAGTGGTTGATAAAGGTATGAGATGAAGCCCAAGTGGCTGCAGAACAAATATCCAAATTGAAAGCCGCAGAAGTAGAAATGGAACGAGTGGAATGTGCACGAACTCCTTCTGGGGCGGGTCTACCAGAGGCTTGATGAGCTAGTATTATACATTGGGAAATCCAGCGAGATAAAGATACTTTAGAGATAGCTTTCCCCAAGTTAAATTTGGCAAAGGAAATGAACAGCTGGTCGGATCGTCTATGGCCAGCTGTCCTATGAGTATAAAAACGAAGCTGCCTATGAACATCCAATGAGTGCAGCTTGTATTCACCCTTATTTTGATATTTAGGGAAGAAAACCGGTAAATTTATGGATTGATTTATGTTGGTTTCTGATGCTACCTTGGGAAGAAAGGAGGGATTGATCCTGAGGTACACTATCAGGGTGAAAAATCAGGTATGGAAGCTTCACAGAATGAGCTTGAAGTTCCGACACTCTTTTCGCTGAAGTAATGGCTACAAGGAATGCTGTTTTCCATAACAAGAATTTGAGATCCACTGAAGCAGCGGGTTCAAAGGGTGGAGCAGTCAAGGCTTGAAGAACTAAAGTAAGATCCCATGGGGGTACGGCTTCTTTTACAGGAGGTCTAAGTAAAAAGGTACCCTTGAGAAAGGTTTTACACAATTTGGCTGACATCAAGGGTCCTGTATCATGTCCCACATGATAATGAGAAATGGCTGCCAATTGCACTTTGACAGTTGAACAACTAGCGCCTTCTTGAAAGAGTTCAGTTAGGAAATCTAAAATGGATGGAAGAGGAGCCGTAAAGGGATCTAGATTGCGGTGCTCCGCCCAGATGGAAAAACGTTTCCATTTGCTGTGATACACTTTCCTGGTGGAGGGCTTATGTGCCGCCACGAGGATGGCTTTGACTGGTGAAGAGATACCGGGAGTCCTAACTAGGAGTGGAACTGGAGCAACCAAGCTGTCAGTTTCAGATTGTCCAGGTTTGGAGTTGGGAAGTCCAATGGATGGGAGATGAGATCCGGAATGGGATCTAGAATCCAAGGGTGATTCACAAGGTGAGACCACAGGTAAGGGAACCAAATTTGTCGAGGCCAGAATGGGGCAATGAGAATCATTTTGCTCCCCAACCGCGAGGCTTTCTGTGAGAGTTGTATCATCACTGGAAGAGGAGGATAGGCATAGAGTAGACCGGGTGGCCAAGCATGGACCAGAGCATCTCTTGGAGATTCCCCTGGTGGGGGATTAGAGCAAAGAAATTGTCGCATTTGGTGTTTGAGGGAGATGCAAAAAGATCGCAGCAGGGTTGCCCCCATGTTGCGAATATCTGCTTCGCTACTAGAGGATTGAGAGACCACTCATAAGGGGTAAGAAGGGTGCGGCTGAGCTTGTCTGCTAGGATGTTGGTCCTCCCCGGAATGTGCGTTGCAATCAAGGCGGTTGGTGGAGATCGCCCATTCCCACACTCTCATGGCTTCGCGGCAAAGAGGATAAGATCTGGTTCCCCCGTTTGTTGATATACCAGACCACTGACATGTTGTCCGAGTGAATTGCAATCGTTCCTGTGGGGAGGAAGCTCTAAGTGCTTGCAACGCCAACAGCACCGCTCTCATCTCCAGAACGTTGATATGCAGGGAGGTCTCTGTATCGTTCCACGTGCCTTGAACTGTCCTGCCTGAGTAATGCCCCCCCCACCCGAGGCGGGAAGCGTCCGTGGTCACAGTGGCGATAGGGGGAGAGGTGCAGAAGGGACGGCCCGTATGGAAGTTCGATGCTTGGAGCCACCATAGTAGCGCCCTTCTGCAAGCCTTGCTGATAGCAATGGGATGGTGGTGAGGAAGGGATAGGAAGGACCATTGCACTAACAGAGTCCATTGCAGGACTCGCATGTTCAAACGGGCGCATGGAAGGAGAGTAATCGCTGCTGCCATGGAGCCTAGTGCCCTCAGGATCAATTCCGCTGGGGAAGCCTTTGAAGTTGTAGATTTCGGATTCTCTCGGCAAATCTCTGGTGTTTATTCTGGCTCCTATGAATTCTATGATCTGTGTTGGAGCCAGTAGAGATTTGCCGACATTGATAGTAATGCCTAGTTGTGGGGCTAGATGGAGAAAGAATTCTCTGGCCGTGCAAAGTAGATGCCTTGTTGGTGCTGTCAGGAGCCAGTCGTCCAGGTACGGGAAGACCCGAATTCCCTGGAGTCTCAGGTGGGCCGCAATCACTGCTAAGACTTTGGTGAACACCCTGGGGGCTGTGGTGAGGCCAAAGGGAAGGACCCTGAACTGGTAGTGACTGGCTCCCAGCCGGAAGCGAAGGAACCTCCTGGATCGTTTGTCCATTAAGATATGGTAATACGCATCCTTGAGGTCTATAGAGCACATCCAATCGTTCTCCCTCAAAAGGGGGAGGATAGATTGAAGAGTGACCATTCGGAATTTTTCCTTGGTTACTGACAGGTTCAAGCAGGAAAGGTCTAGGATGGGTCTTCAGGTCCCCCGTCTTTTTTGGCACCAAAAAGAACCTGGAGTAGAACCCTCATCCGAGCTGGTCTTGGGGGACGGTCTGGATGGCTCTTTTTCTTTCGCAGCTGCTGTATTTCTGCGGCTGCAGCCTCCCTGTGATCGGGTGGTACATCGGGGAGGTTCTTGGATTGGGGGACATGGAGAATTGGTATTTTGTACCCTCTGGATATGATGCGAAGCACCCAGCGGTCTGTTGTGATGGACTCCCATGCCACTAGATGTTTCGAAAAACGCCAGACTGCCTCCAGAATGGAGCAGCCGGGCAACCCCTCAGGGCTGCTGTGCGGGCCGCTCAGAGAAAGGTTCCCTGGACCCAAAATTTCTCGGAGCCCCTCTGCCCCTGGGGTGAAGTCCTCCCTGTCCACCTCTGCCACAGTAGGACTGGTTGTCCGGAGCTGGTTGGGAATGTTGTGATTTCCGGAACCACATCTTCTTCTGACCCTTTTGGTTCCTTGAAAAGGACCGCTGGGGAGCAGAGAAGCGGACTCCAACGGCAGACAAAGTACAGTTTTGTACCTACCATAAATGTAGATGTCCGATAGGTATGCATCTGCAGTCCTTACATATGGGTTGTCATGCCTCAGCCAGCCCTTCGGTCGGCCGGATTCCAAAGTCTGGATCCAGCGTCGGCTGATCGCCCTTTTCCCGATGTCATAGCACCTGGGGTATAAAAGCGTCAGCCGACGCCATGTTCCTCAGTTTTTCTTGCCCCAGATGCCAGGTGCCCTCTAAAGAAGGCTAAATTTTGGAGAAATGAATACATTCCAATCATGCAAACCAATAAATAACAAATACACCATAAAAGATAACCCTAGCTAGATAACAAAGAGGGATAGGTACCCAAAGAATACCACAGAGGTGTAGGAGGGAGGGAAAACCTGACTGCAGATGCATACCTATCGGACATCTACATTTATGGTAAGTACAAAACTGTACTATGTCCTTCAAGGATGCATCTGCAGTCCTTACATATGGGTAGAATACCATAGCCAAGCTGGGGGTGGTAGGACCTAAGAAAAGGATGGTAGCTAACATGCCCTGCAGGACTGCCGTAGCAAAGCCTGCTCTGGATCTGGAATATAAAGGCAGGTTGTAATGCTTGGAAAATGTATGCACAGAGCTCCATGTAGCAGCTTCTAAAATGTCCTTTGTAGCCACCCCTCTTAAGAAGGCTGTGGAGGTGGCTGTTGCTCTGGTGGAATGAGGTCTGATGGTAGCTGGCACAGCTTTTCCATGAAAAGTGTAACAGAATCGAATGCAATTTCCTATCCATTTTGAAACTGTTTGTTTGGAAATTGCTCTTCCTTGTACACCAGCAGCGTATGCTACAAACAGTTGGTCAGTTTTCCTGTAAGTCTTAGTTCTGTCCAAGTAGTAACGTAACTGTGTGAATGTCCAGGGTATGCAGAAGTTTCTCTCCTTTATTTTGTGGATTTGGAAAGAAAGTAGGCAGGTGGATAGCTTGGTTCAGTGAGACCCTGGATACCACTGGAATGAATGAAGGACTGGTTCTCAAAGAGACTCTGTCCTTATGGAAAATGAGAAATGGTTGTACTGCCATGAGGGCCTGTAACTCAGATACTATTCTTGCTGAGGTTATGGCCAGAAGGAAAGCAGTCTTCCAAGACAGGAATTGCAGTTCTAAAGATGCTGCTGGTTCAAATGGGGGTAGCGTTAGTTTTTCCAACATGAAGTTAAGGTCCCATGTAGGCACTGGTGGAGTCCTTGGAGGGTTGATGTTTTTTATCCCTCTTAGAAACTGCCTTAGCAGAGGATGAGAAAATACAGGTGGATCAGTGTTGTACTCTGCTGAAATAGCTGAAGCATGAAATTTTATGGATGAGTGAGAAAGGCCATTATGGAGCATTTCAGCCAAGTATTCAAGGATATGTGGGATGCTCATCACTGTCGGATCCTGACCCTGTGCGGTGCTCCAGGTTCGAAATCTTTTCCATTTTACTGAATATGCCTTTCTTGTGGAAGGCCGCCGAGCTTCCATGATGATATCCTTTACCCTCTTGGATAGTTTATCCTGTTGAGGAGTCAAGGTATTTTCCAGGCTGTCAGTTGCAAGGTTTTCAGGCTGGAGTGCAGAGTTTTGTAGTTGTGCTGTGTCAGAAGAAGTGGCCATTGTGGTAGGGGTCATGGGTTCGTGCGTGTCATGCTCTTTAACAGTGGGTACCAGTGTTGTCTTGGCCAATCCGGGGCCATCAGTATCACTTTTGGTTGTTCTGTACTGATCTTCAGTAAGACCTTGTTCATTAATGGAAGAGGTGGGAATGCATATACTGTTAGAGCATTCCAGCTGAAGGATAGGGCGTCCACCTTCCATGCTTGAGGATGGTATGTCCTTGTACAGAATTTCTTCAGGTGATGGTTGTGGGGGGAGGCAAAAAGATCTATGTCCGGCCTTCCCCAAGATTGTGTTATCTGAAGAAAAATGTCTGGATGCAACATCCATTCGTGTGGATCCATGGTGTTTCTGCTTAGGCTGCCTTCCAGTACATTTTCTTTTCCTGGTACAAACTGGGAATGCAGTTGTATATTGAATTTTAGGGAAAGTTCCCAAAGATTCATTGCCAGCCTGCAAAGAGGGTAGGAATGGGTACCTCCTTGCTTGTTTATGTACCACATAACTGTGGTATTGTCTGTCTTTATTAGCAGGTGACCTTGATGCAGGAAATGTTCGAAAGCCTCGATTGAATGCATCACTGCCAGCATTTCCTTTTGGTTGATGTGCAGGCACAATTCCTTTTGAGTCCACTGTCCCTGAATACATCTGCCCTTCATGTGCGCTCCCCATCCATGGTCTGAGGCGTCCGTTGTAATGGTTTGGCTGATATGAGGCTTGCTGAAAAGTAGGCCCATGTTTGACTGACTTGCTTGTGCCCACCACAGAAATTCCTTTTGAAGGCATGGAATGATGGGGATCAAGGCTTCTAGGCTGCGACTGTGTTGAGACCATAGACTCCTTAGGTACCACTGCAGTTTCCTCATATGCAGCCTTGCTTGTGGAATCAGCAGAATGCAAGATGCCATGAAGCCCAGGGCCTGCAGGATTTTCCTTGCAGTCAGCTGGGTTTGTGTTGTCAGATTTTTGAAGTAATCCGGTAATTGTTCTTGTTTTTCTTGTCAGAAAAGCCATTTGGGTGTTTGTATCCAGCTTTGCACCCAGAAAAATTATTCTTTGGGATGGAACAAGTCTTGATTTCTGAAAGTTGACTGTGTATCCCAAGGCCTGTAGTAGGCGGATGGCATAGCTCAAGTGTTTTAACAATGTTTGTTGGCTGTCTGCTTGTATAAGGCAGTCGTCCAGGTATGGGTATATTTGAATCTCCTGAAGTCTGCAATGCGCAATTACTGATGCCAGGCATTTCGTGAATACTCTGGGCGCAGTAGTTAAGCCAAAGGGCAATGCTGAGAATTGATAATGCTCTGAACCTGCAAGAAATCTGAGGTGTCTTCTGCAACTTTGTCTGATAGGTATGCCTCCTTGAGGTCTAGAGTTACCAGCCAGGACCCCTTGCCCAGCATGGGAAGGAGCTGCTGTAAGGTCAGCATTTTGAATTTTGGCACAATGAGATAAGTATTCAGTGCGGACAAGTCTAGAATAGGCCTCCATTGCTTTTCTTTTCTTGGAACAAGGAATAGTCTGGAATAAAATCCTTGGCCTTGTTCTGTGAAAGGGACCTTTTCTATTGCCTTCATTTGTAGTAGTTTGGAAATCTGCTTGAAAGCCTCTGCCCTTTGATTTGGTGGCAGGTTTGGCATGCCTTGTCTTTTTGGTAATGTATGAAAATGGAATCTGTATCCTTTGTCTATTATTTGCAGTATCCATTTGTCCTGTGTAATACTGTGCCAATTTTCTGAGAATAAAGATAGCTTTCCGCCCAAAGGTGCTTCCAATTGAGCCCTGGTTGGCGGAGTCAAAGTCAAGTCATTGAGTTTGTCCTTGTGCAGTAGAATGGGTCCTGCACTACCTCTCTGGGTAGGAGGTTGCCACTGACGTCCTCTGTAGGAGCCTCGAGCTTGCCCTCTACCTCTGCCACGCCTGCTTTTCCCTCTTTGAAATCTGTCTGTGTCCAGAAAGGACCAATTCTTACAAGGTCAATTTCTGCTGAATCTTGGTGGTTGGACCTGGAGAAAATCTTTGACTGTTTGAACTGATTTAGCCTTTTCTTCAAATTTCTTTAAGACCTCTTGAGCCGTGAAACCAAATAACTTTTGTTTTTCCAGTGGTGCATCCAGAAGCTTTGCTTTAACACTTTATCATGATCTGGCAGTGTTTGTTCCTTCAGCCAAGCATGTCGACGTATGACTGCACCTGTCATTGCTGACCTACATGAAGCTTCCAATGCATCATAACCACACTGCAAGAAATGGTTGCTAACCTGTTGAGAGTTATGCACCAGATCCTGAAGGGCCTTGCGGTCTAGGGGTTCAGGTGA
The DNA here is from genome assembly GCF_019279795.1 of Protopterus annectens. Lineage (NCBI taxonomy): Eukaryota > Metazoa > Chordata > Ceratodontiformes > Protopteridae > Protopterus > Protopterus annectens. Next base: position 1,016,982,268 of record NC_056746.1, on the reverse strand, counting down.
GGATATTTTTTTATGCAATTCATCTAACAGATACTCTTGATACTGTATCATATGGAATTGACAATTTAATGCTCTCATAGAAAGAGTGGAAGTAGTATATACTTTTTTACCCCATCTCTCTAAAGCCCTGGATTCCCTTTCAGAAGGAAGAGGATTCTTGGCAGTGGTAGTTGTAACCCCTTTAGGGCCCTGGAAAATAGTTTCTGGGTCCGCAGAGTGGCCCTTGTAAAGGTATAGATGTGAGTCCGGGAACCTGTAGTATCTGTCAGGTTTGACAGGGGCCGGAGGAAGGGAGTCAGGGGAAATACTAGAGTACACATCTTCTATAACATTCAAAACAGGAGGGATAGCCAAAGGTCTATGCTGAGGTAAATGTAAAAAGGTCCTTAACCTCTTTCTGGAATCAGAGAATTCCTGGCCTTGCCATTTGAAATGCTCTCTCATGGAGTGAAGGGTCTCCCCAAAGGGGAACTCTTCGGGTGGGGAGGCCGAGGGAATAGATTTGTCTGCATCAAAATCCTTGTAGGCCGGAAGGGCCTCCTCCTGGTAGTCCGAAAGGACAGAGTCATCTGAGGCCTCATCAGAAGACTGGGGATCTGTCTGCTCTATCCTGGGCCTTTTGCCTGAAGGAGGTTTAGAGCCCCTGTCTGGATGTGGCTGAGAGCCCCTGATTAAGGAAATAAGGTCCTCAGCCAAGGTTAAGATTTGTGAACTGGTAGTGGATCCCTGAGGAATAGCCTTGGGAGGGAGAGGTTTTGGCTGTTTAGCAGCTTTAGCCCGTGTAAAGGCCTTAATGGACATGGATACAGGAGGCCTGGCTGCCCCACGTGCTGGGGTAGATTTATCAACAGAAATGGTGTCGGATAATTCCTGAGCACCGGTTTCAGACGAAAATTCTATGACCGACTCAGGAATGGCCTCCGGTACCGAAGTTACCGGTTGTGCGGTGTAGTCGGTCTGAAGCGGTAGAGATTCAGCTTCAGAAGAGACCGATACACTCACGGTAGGCCTAGGCGTGGAGTCGGCCGAAACCGCGGACCGCGTGTGTCGGTCCTTATCCTTTCGTTTTTTGGGTAAATGTGCTGTCGGAAGCTCCGACGGCATGATATAACAAAAATTGTCCCAAAAAAATTCCTCTGCAAACTCTGCCCGACGCCTAAGACTGCGTTTATTGAAGGAAGCACAGGCAGAACAGGCCGAGACGTCGTGGTCTGGGCCTAGGCAGGGTAAGCAGTAAGAGTGGAAATCCTTATGAGGTATTTGTTTCCCACAAGATAAACAATTATTAACTTTAACCGTTTGATCTGACATCGGCTGAGGCAAGAAAGAGTCCCCAACGGGGTACTTAGCTTTTTTGAAGTCTTCGGTAGCTGAAATCACAGGAGCTGGCCGACCGGCACTTGCGAACTGCTTCTGCTTCGGGCACCTCGCGGCAAGAAAGACTGAGGAACATGGCATCGGCTGACGCTTTTATACCCCAGGCGCTATGACGTCGGGAAAAGGGCGACATCAGCCGACGCCGGACCCAGACTTTGGAATCCGGCCGACCGAAGGGCTGCCTGAGGCAGGACAACCCATATGTAAGGACTGCAGATGCATCCTTGAAGGACATCATCTTCCCGTCCTTCTCACTCTGGACAAGCATCTCGTGAACTGTTTTGCCCAAAAGGGCAGAACCATCAAAGAGGGCGTTCGCGAAGGACGCTTTAAAGGGCTCCGTAAAGTCGCAATGACGGAGCCAGGCCTGACGTCTCATGACTAGGCCTGCTCCGCTGGCCCTAGCAGCTCCCTCTGTGGCGTGGGACAATAGCCGCATAGAGGTGTTTGAAATAGATCTCAGAGTGGCCATTCGTGTGGAGTACAAATGTTTATCCTCCTCCGACATGGACTCCGGGGGGGATGCAGCGTATTCTTTGATAAGATCCCGCTGCATCCTGATGACATGTGCCATATAGTTCAGAGACCTTACTGAGAAGGTCGCTGAACTAAAGACTCACTTCCCTAAGCGATCCATCAAACGGGACTCTTTGCTCGGTGGATGGACTGAGGGACTCTCCTGAGCCAATTCCCTCTCTGTGGCTGCTGCCATCAACATGGCATCTACAGGGGGGCCCTTAATCCAATGTGACCGGTCTGAGGGGGGGCTAAGAATCCTATCTGGTCGCTTCGGTATTGGCTCCACGGTGTCCGGATCCTTCCATGCCCTGGTGGTAATAAGGTCCACCAGGGGATCGGCTGGAGGGGACACCCAGGAGGTAGACGGGCCTGCCTCGAATGCCTCCAGAAACACGGACTCGTCAGAGGAAGACTTGGGGGCAGACCACCCACCTCTGATTCTCAGCATCTCCATGATGTCTCCAAAGGAGACATCCTCAGGGGGTGATCTTGGGGAGCCTTCCCCTTCCTCCAAGTCCGTGTCCTCGGTTAAGGACTCAGGGGAGTCCACGTGCCTCCTTTTGCACTTGTGCTTGTGGGGGAGCTTCCTCGGGGGGACTATCCGAGGAGGCCTCGCCAGCAACATATTGTTCCAATGGAACTGTCTGTGACATCGAAGCAGGCTGTCCCTTTGGCCGGGTGATGGAAGCCTGGCCCAGCAGAGAGGGAGTGCAGGGAGGAGTCGATGCAAGGACTGGGGGTCCGGATGCTCTCAGAGCCCTCTCCACAACATCGAATGCCGAGGGAGAGCCACTCTCCAATGGATCCGAAAGTCGGCTCCCACTCTGATCCGATGAAGGGATCGGAGCCGGCGCCGAGACCGTCGGATCCGAGGGACCAGTGTGCTCCGACCTGGACGGAGCCGAAGGCACACAATCCCCCGGATCCGAAGCTCGGACCACGGCTCTGAGAGGTCAGATCCGACAGACTCGAGGGTAGGGTTGGATCCGAAGTACCAAGTACTGTCGGCGCCGACCCACCCCCGGCTCCAAGGCTGCTTGGCTCCGAGCGCTCCGAACCCGGGTAGCGGGTCAGAGAAGGAGCAATTGGGTGGAAAAAAGGTGTCGAGCTCCCCCCCTGAGGGGGGGGGGGGAGAGCACTCCCATCTGCAGCTGGGCCTGGATGAACCTTCGCATTATCCGATCCAAGTCTGCATCTGATGAGCTGAAAGTTGATCTCGAAGAGGCCACCGAGGCAGGCCTGGAATGCCGCCTCGATGACCTCGACGGAGATCGGGTCTCCTCCTCCTCGGGCCCCGGGGAGAAAGAAGGGGATCGGAGCCGAGGAGGAGGAGACCTAGAAGCAATGGAGGGAGAAGCCCGCTTAGCTGGCGGGGCCGAAACGGAGGTCTCTGCCCGCCGCTTATGGTGCTTCTCCCTCCGTTTCTCCCTCCTGGCTTCCCTGTCCTCCGACACTTTAGCGGGAGTTTGAGTCCCAGTCGGAGGAAGGGGGGCAGGAGTGGCAACCACCACAGGCTGTGATGGAGCCACGGGAGTAGCAGAGGTAGCGGAGGCTGAAGCTGAATCCGGGGGTAGAAGTCCTGCCAGGACCAGCTTCGACCTCCGTTCTTTCAGTGCCCTGGGGTTAAACGCTGCACAGATAGTACAGCCCGAGGTGAGGTGTTCAACCCCAAGGCACGAGCAGAGTGTGGCCATCAGCTGGGGAGAGCTTATGGCCACACTTGGTACATTTAGAAAATATGACTTTTGGGGCCTCAGCCATTCCTTTTTTTTTTTTTTTTTTTTTTAAAAGAAAGAAAAACTACACACACACACAGGCCCCAAAAGACACACAACAAACACTCGTACACTAGCGACCAGCGAAGGGAGGGTATTGATTAAACAAAAAATAGGGAACCTAACTCAGACACACTTTACAAATGTTAATTTAAACTAAAAAAGAATTTTCTGACGAAAATTATTAACTTTTTATATCACTTATCTGGAGCTCAAGAAAAAGGATCCAGCCATCACAAGCGCGGCAAACTAGATCTGGGGTCATGGAGGGTTAGCAGGGGATTATGGGTGAAGGGAGGAGCTAGGAGCTCAGATCCATTAGCTTGAAACAAGTTGCCGGCACGGATCAGAAACCCACAGGCTGCTGACAAATGAACAATCCTTCTTCAGATCTGATAATGCATAGATCCTGTCCTGAAACATAGAAATTTCCTGCAGGAGTCCCTGATTGGGATGTGCAGTTAGGCCTCCTTTAAGCTTAGGGTGGTTAACCAGGCATCTTTGGACAGCATAGGGAGAAGCTGCTGTAGGGTGAGCATTTTGAATTTTGGTACCATCAGGAAGATGTTTAGAATAGACAGATCTAAGATTGGGTGCCATGTGCCCTCTTTTCTAGGTCCCAGGAAAAGTCTGGAATAAAAACCTTGGTCTATCTGTTCTGCAGGAACAGGCTGAATTGCCCTTATGGAGAGCAGGGACTGAACTAGGTTTTGTGCCTTTGCCCACTGGTTTGGAGGAAGGTCTGGGAACCCTTTTGGGGTTGGCAGCATGTGGAAATAAAATTTGTACCCCTGGGATACTAAGTTGAGGACCTATCGATCGGTGGTGGAGGCTCAGTTTTTTGCATGGTGGGCAAGTTTTCCCTCCTATGGGCATGAGGGATTGGAAGGTGAGTAATGGAGTTGAGAAGTCATTGTGAATTCTTTCCATAAGGGTTGGCTTAGCACTCCCTACTTTAGAAGTGGAGGGTACTCCATTGCTTAGATTTCTGCACACCCGGAGACTGTAATCTGGGGGGGGGGGGTCTGTTTCCCCTGGGTCTAGTTTGAGTTAATCTTGAGGGGGCTGGAAAGGACCAATGTTTTGAGGGGCAATGTCTACTGAATCATGGAGGCTGCACTTGCAAAATATCTTTGACTGTCTGCATAGACTTAGCCTTTTCTTCCATCTTTTTTTAAAACCTTTTCTGCTTTGGTGCCAAACAGATTGTCCTTGTGCAAGGGAGCATCCAATAATTTTGATTTGACATGGTCTGGCAAGGTCTGCTCCTTAAGCCAAGCATGCCTTCAAAGTACAGAACCTGTGACTGCTGCCTTGCAAGATGCTTCTAGGGCGTCAAACCCACATTGCAGGGTATGCTTGCTGACTGGCTTGCAGAATGCATGAGCTCTTGTAATTCTTTAGTTACTGCACAGTCAGGAAAGGTAGATAATTTTTGCTCAAGTTCCATAGTATGTTGCTGGTATTTCAGCATGTGGTAACTGACAATTCAATGCTCTAATGGCGAGAGTTGCAGGTGTGTATACTTTTTTACCCCATCTGTCTAAAGCTCGGGAATCCCTGAGGGAGTGGGATTCTTAGCTGTAGTTGCTTTTATTCCTTTAGGTCCTTGGGAGATTACCTCTGGGTCAGCAGTACTATTTCTGAAGAGGAATTTGTGAGAGTCAGGGACTCTATAGTACCTATCCAGTTTCCTTAGAGCAAGGGGTAAAGTAACAAGAGTTATGTATCAAGCGTTACGCTGGATTCCATAAAGACATCATCCACAACATCCAGAACAGGAGGGATAGCTAAGGGTCTGTGCCGTGGTAAATCTAAAAATTCAGTCTCTCTTTTTTTTGGACTGAGGATAATCCTGGCATTCCCAATGGAAATGCTCTCTGAGGTTTCACCAAAAGAAAAGTCCTCTGGAGAGGAGGCAGAAGGGATGGATTCCTCTGCAACTGAATCCTCATAGGCAGATAAAGGCATGTCTTCATATTCAAAAACCTCAGTCATCGGACTCCTGGTCAGATAAAGCTGCTGGGGACAAGTCTCTTTCTTTTAGCAGGGGAAGGTTGGCTTCTCCTAATCAGCACGATAAGGTCTTCTGCCATTTTAAGCATCTGAGACTGTGGCAAGGAAGCGGTCGTTTGAGTTTGGGTCATCGTTTTCTTAGACGTAGCTCGTACTCTTGGCCTTAGAAACTCGGTAGTTTTAGAAAGAACTGAAGATGCAAAAGAAGTAGTCACTAAGTCTAATATCGGTAGTGCGAAAAACTTCCTCAGGAGCTGGTACCTGCACAGCGGCTCCGGACCCATCCAAGGTAGAGACATCCGCAGGTTCTGTAGTTGAGTCTCGTGGCATACCGGACTCCGAATGGGTCTTGGCAGCGGCCTGCGAAGCCATCGAAGCAGGCATCAGGGGCTGCGAAAGTGCCTCGAGTGCCAGCAAACTAGAGTAGCTTAATGGAAGCGTCGTCGGCAGTTTTGGATCTGTGCGGTCTGTCTTTATCCTTATTTTTTTGGAAGATCAGTAGTCGGATGGCTTACCGAGGCCACTTCAGAATACGGAGATAGAGAATGAAAGTATTTAGCTACAATAGGGGCCCAACGACAAATAGTTCGGGCGTTGAACAAGGCACTAAACCGACAGCAAGGTACGTTGTGGTCTGAGCCTAAACAGGTGACGCAGTAAGAATGGAAATCTTGGTGCGGTATTTGCTTTCCACATGCGAGACAATTATTAACTTTTTCTGACATTGGTTAGAGCAAGAAAAAGGATCCCCAACGGGATACTTGGTTTTTGAATACTTCAGGATGATTGAATATCGGAACAAAAACTTGGGTAGCAGCCGACCGGCACTCGTGCGAACTGCTTCTGCTTCGGGCTCCTCGGCAAGAAAGACAGCTGTAATGGCGTCGGCTGCCTGTTTTTATACCTCTGAAGTCCGTCTTGAAGCGACAGCAACCAAAGCAGAAATACTAAGCCTCTGGTATTCGGGCTGACTCAGGGCTATCCCTGGCAGGATGACCCAAGTGTGACGACTGCAACAGTGAGACACGAAGAACATTAGCCCTCACAAGTTTCATCTACACAATCAACCAATTTAAAATTAACGGACAACTAGTAGCTTCCATCTTCCTAGATAGGTCTAAAGCATTTGACACTGTATCCCACCAAAATCCTCTTCCATGAAATGTCACTCTTAAATCTAAGCCTAACTACCCTCTCATGGTTTCACAGCTACCTATCAGACCATCAACCGACCACCAACAGGCTGTTAAATGGGAATTAGACCTCTCATCTCACTTAACCATCACAGGAGTCCTACAAGGATTGAAGGACTAAGTCCTCTTCTTCTTCTCTGTCTTCACCAACAAACTCCACACAACACTATTATACAATATGCTGGTGACTCCACTCATCTGCACTGCTCCTTCCCTCCCTCTACTCCAAGAAATAACTAAACAATCCTTTTCAGCCATAGAATCCTGAATTGCTGACTACCCTCAGTCTCAGCAAAACTAAGCTAATGATCTTCTCCAATACGTCCCATGATTATCTATCCTCCTTTCTCATCTAAACAATTTTTTTATGTGGGTTTGGTTCAAGCAGATTTATTACATAGAAACACATCAGGATTGAGGCTTAGTAACTTAAAACTTAAATAAGCTTATAATCTGAATGACTACTGTACTTATGCATGCTAACATTCTGGCTGTTGAGGCTAGCCTGAAATTCAAAACACATGGCAGCAGCCATTAAAAAGACTCGCATAAAACTAAGTTATCTACACAGAGACAAACCATTCCTCACCACCTCCACCAGACAATCTACTGCCAAGACCCACTTACTATCCACCCTTCTATATGCCTCTCCTACCCTCACAAACCTCAAGAAAACTGACCTAAGTTTGAAACCTGCTAAAACAAGACTGCCAGATTTGGAGCTGTCTCCCCACAGCCCATCACTCTACTGCTCTTCACCGACTGAACTGGTTAGAACTGCCCAGCTCTCCAAAATATCTTACAACCTCACTAACAGAATCCTGAAATCATCTGACAAAATTCCTACCAACAGGGCACACAATTAAATAACAGTTTTGGGGATTCTCTCTAACCAAATCTCCAGGCTATGGAACACCATCCCCCAAACACATGCTAACTACCACAAACCCCTCCAAGTTCAAACAACTCCTTAAGACTCACCTAACCAACTCCTGGCACTGTACATGTACATCTCCTGACTGACTCTGTCATGTCTTCTACATTCTCACAGTTGTACCCCTCTCACCTGCACAGTAACCTAAACTCTTAATTCTGTACGCTCTCTCTATCCCACACTTAACCTTTTCCTCCTCCCCCCCTCTGTCCTCAAACATATCTTACATCACCTTTCTACTCTGTCAATTTCTACCTCTCATCACTATCACTAACCACTCTAAACTCTCCCCCGTAGCCCCCTACTCCCTCCCTTATCCACTTTTTCCACGTTATAATAACTGTAAATTTCCACTGCATTGTTTACCACCATAGTATAATAATGGCAAACTTTCCATTACATCATATGGCACGGTTTCCTCCGAATATCAACCTTAAATTTTAATTGCATTAATTTGCCTAAACACAAAACTGTAAATATGACTCTCCCTGTATATTCTATGCTGTACTATATATACTAGACTATATGTACTTGGCCTGTTTTACTACGCTAATTTAGACAGTGTTTTGTATCACTCTATATATAATTGCATCTGTTAACTCTCATGCAGAGCTGTCTCCACTGAAATTGGACTTCTTGCCTAGTCCATTTTCAGCAGAATGTATGTGCTTGTCTCATTTTTACTATGTTAATAATTTAGATACTGTAGCTCTCAAGTCTGATGTGGAGCTTTTCTCCCTGGGCCTCTGCTGAAAATGGATTTCTTGTCCAGATGGACCTTCCTGGTAAATGTCAAAATAAATAAATTAACAAAATAATGGAGGTAAATAAAAACCTAATCAGTCTATGACTTATTCTAACTAAGAATTTGGCCTCCCTCCAAATCAGCAGACCTAACTATTAGCCAATCTAAAACGCTTATTTTAATGTGGTACTTGGCCTCCCCTCCAAAACAGCAAGCCAGATTAGAAGCTAATCAGGAACCATAGCCTTACCCCTCAATTATGCAAAGCTGTTTTCCACCACACCTCCTTGTTTAAGGTTCTTAAACAACTGGAATTATAATGGTTTTTCAGGAAGAAACATTGAATATTACGAAGTCTAATAGAGGAATGTGCTCATTGCTTTGAATAAACTTGACAGCTTAAAGCAAAAAAAGAATTGCTTCTTGTTTTCAATGCTTGATTTTGAGAATCTGTACATTCTATTCTGGTTAGCAGTCTGCCTGCAAAACACCTACAGGAATATAACAGCGAATTACTTTGAACAAAAGGCTTCTCTTTGTTTTTACTTATTGGTCTCAGGAAGAACCAGCCACTCCACTGGGTTTGGAGAGCCTGTAAGGAGACCTACTCCACAACAAGAAGCCTACATTTTGTACCTACCTAAAATTGGTCGAATAGGCTCCCTAAGCCATTCAGCCAAGACAGACATCCTCTGTTTATACTCTGCCTTGTACAATGTCCTGCTAATTATCTCCATCTGGTGTTACATACTATAAATAACCCTGCCCTACTACACTTCCTTCCCGTTTGCAAAACTGGTGGCCTCACTTCACACCTGCAACAAAGCCTTAATCTCCATGGGCAAATAAACAGGGTCTACTGGCAAAAGATACATGCCCTACATATGCAACAGGACTCCCCTTGCACATCAAACAATTCAACACCTTAGTCAATTTTAAGGAAGACCTCTGGGAGTCAGATAACTACCTTCAAAATTCATCCATGGGATATGCAGTATAGTGCCACTTGATTGGGCTAGCTAGTGCATGTCATCAAATTTACCCATGGGACATGCAGTATAGTGCTGCTTGACTGGACTAGCTAATGCATGTCAGCAAATTTACCCATGGGACATGCAGTATAGTGCAGCTTGACTGGACTAGCTAATGCATGTCAAGATCATAGAGTTATTCTCCCCAGGCTATTTTAAGTTCCTGTGGATTTTATGCTTGGAAGTTACTTGTGAAAACTATGAGCAGGAAATGAAGCAGCATCATTACCCCAAACCTTTCCAAATGTTATTTCTGGGCAGCTGTACACTGAAGATAAATAAGACCCATGAGTGCTGGTCCACTGCTGCATAGAACAGAAGTGGTCTTTTTTCCTGAACCCCAGAATAATTACATTTAAAAACATGTGTGTGACACAGTCAACAGCCAAAGCTGGTAAGAAACTGAAGGAACCATATGGCCAGGACAGTAAGCCAGCAGCAGACTTCTCTCCTCCACCACGTGGCACATTAGCAAGATCCTGGTGGACTGCTTTGTACCACAAACAAAAGAAACACAATATATTCAGTTCAAAATGATGCAGAATTTAACATACAAAATCAAGACAACACAGTTAAACAAACAAGGAACACCTTCAGTGTGGTACCACAATGCCACCAGCGTCTCTGCAGAGAGAGAAATCATAAGGTAGAAAACACACTACAAAGCAGCCATGGAGGCTCGAGGAAATCCAACAAACTGAAAGCACTGTACAAGACAATCCATACCATAATGTTTGAAACCTACATTTCGTTTGCAGCTGAATCAGCAATTTGACAAGAAAAGTTAATTATTGTGCGACAAAAATAATTACCCTAAAATAAACATTAAGCCTGGTTATGTTGTGCAGAGGATAATGAACAGTGCCGGAGTCTGTGTCCCAATAAAACTCACTGCTGACACTCCATGTCTGTGTACAGTTCCTGATTGACACTACATTCTCTGTACAGTATGACATAACCCTTCACATCATTTAGCCAGACATGATGCTGCAGTAAAACTGCTGCTGTAGTAAACACATACTTGCCTGGGAAGGACTCTGCAAGAAAAAAAAAAAAAACTTTGGAAAGAAAAAGAAAATTATACCCAGTCATACAAAAACACCAATACATCCAATGAACCAGAGATACAGAGAAAGGAAGATAAATAAAAAGCCAGACTCACCATCTTTAGTTGGTTTTACTTAAATTTAGTCCGATCAATCTCTGAATGACTGAATCACAGTTTTGACTTACAATATTATTACTATGCTGTCAAATAAATAGCAAACAGGCAAGTACAAAATAATAAACTTTGCTTAACAAACACAAAGTGTGCCCGATAATAAAAAAATAAGATCTAGGTAGCATCTGTTGCCAACTGACATAATGACTGCCTGAAAAATAAAATGGCAGTAGCTGCTGCAGGGCTAGGACTCAGCTGTCATCTGCTTCAAGATTGATGTTGCTTCCAAATTTGGCATACAGCTGTACTTTGAGATCTGACAAAATTTTCTGGATGGTTTCCACTCGCAGTTCTAGGGTTTTAATCTCTGCCTGTAAAGTTTCCTGAAACACAAATTTAAGCAAGCTAATTATCAGCTGTATGCACGATGAATAAAACAGCAGTTCACAACAAAGATATTTCATTTTAGAACACATTTTCCCTTAGAGTTACTTTAAAATGGCTATCCAAGAAAGCAAGAAAAAAAAAAAAAGAAAAACAATAAACCAAAAAAGATAGACAGTTTCTCAAAGTAATAAGTTTATTCAATAAACTGCAACACTGCACATCAAATAAACTTATTACTTTGTGAGACCGACCTTTGTGAGACGGTCAGTCTTTTTGGTTTATGTTTTTCTGTTTCATTTTTACCATATAGTCTGTTTAGCTGGTTATCCCATTTTGGAAATTCAAGAAAGAAAAATTCTCATTTCAAACACACTACAGTTTAAATCTTGCTAACGAATGAAGAAAGCCAAGGACAGTACATCCCACTCGATTACACAGCAAAGCAATTCAGATATTTAAAGAAGAAAACAAACTGAGAAAAAGCTCAAAGTGTGAATAAGAATGTAAAAATAATAATACTAATAATAATAAAACGCTAACAGCAGTGACTTACAGCTGTTAAAAATATTTCTTTGGGTAGCCTGAAATACCACTATGCGATTCAGCCTATATTTCATCAATTTTCAGCATATCTGTCATCATCATCTTCTTTCGGCTTTTCCCGTTAGGGGTTGCCACAGCGGATCATCTCTTTCCATTTCTTCCTATCCTCTGCATCTTGCTCTGTCACACCAACCGCCTGCATGTCCTCTCTCACCACGTCCATAAACCTTATCTTAGGCCTTCCTCTTTTCCTCTTACCTGGCAGCTCCATCCTTAGCATCTTTTTCCCAATATACCAATCATCCCTCCTCAGCACATGTCCAAACCAACGCAATCTCGTCTCTCTTGCTTTGTCTCCAAACTGTCCAACATGAGCTGACCCTCTAATATACTGATTCCTAATCCTATCCATCCTAGTCACACAGAGTGCAAATCTTAACATCTTTAACTCTGCCACATCCAGCTCTGACTCCTGCCTTTTTGTCAGTGCCACTGTCTCTAACCCATATAACATAGCTGGTCTCACTACCCTCTTGTAGACCTTCCCTTTCACTCTTACTGGTACCAGTCTGTCACAAATCACTCCTGACACTCTTCTGCACCCATTCCACCCTGCCTGTACTCTCTTCTTCACCTCTCTTCCACATTCACCATTACTCTGAACTGTTGATCCCAAGTACTTAAACTCGTCCACCTTTACCAATTCTACTCCCTGCATCCTCACCATTCCTCTACCCTCCCTCTCATTTACACACATACATTCTGTCTTAGCCCTGCTGACTTTTATTCTTCTGCTCTCTAAGCCCTGCTGACCTTTATTCTTCTGCTCTCTAGAGCACATCTCCACCTCTCCAGAGTCTCCTCAACCTGATTCCTACTCTCACTACAGATCACAATGTCATCTGCAAACATCATAGTCCATGGGTCCTCCTGTCCGATCTCATCTGTCAACCTGTCCATCACCACTGCAAATAAGAAAGGACTCAAAGCTGATCCTTGATGTAATCCCACCTCCACCTTAAACGGATCTGTCAATCCCACTGCAGTCCTCACCACTGTCACACTACCCTCGTACATATCCTGAACCACTCTTACATACTTCTCTGCCACTCCCAACGTCCTCATACAATACCACAACTCTTCTCTAGACACCCTGTCATATGCTTTCTTCAAGTCTACAAAGACACAATGCAACTCCTTCTGACCTTCTCTGTATTTCTCCAATAACACTGTCAGAGCAAACACTGCATCTGTAGTGCTCTTTCCTGGCATGAAACCATACTGCTGATAACTAATCATCACCTCCCTTCTTAACCTAGCTTCTACTACTCTTTCCCATAACTTCAAGCTGTGACTGATCAAGTTTATCCCTCTGTGGTTACTGCAGCTCTGCACATCACCCTTATTCTTAAAGATAGGTACCAAAACACTTTTTCTCCACTCCTCAAGCATCCTCTGACTTTCCAAAATTTCATTAAACAATCTAGTTAAAAATTCCACTGCCATTTCTCCTAAGCACCTCCATGCTTCCATTGGTATGTCATCTGGGCCAACAGCCTTTCCATTCTTCATCCTCTTCATAGCTGTCCTTACTTCCTCCTTGCTAATCTGTTTCAATTCCTGATTCACTATCCCCACATCATCCAACCTTCTCTCTCTCTCATTCTCTTCATTCATCAGCCTCTCAAAATACTCTTTCCATCTACTCAACACACTCTCCTCTCTTGTGAGTACCTTTCCCTCACTATCCTTCATCACCCTTACTTGCTGCACATCTTTCCCAGCTCTGTCCCTCTGTCTAGCCAATCGGTACAGGTCCTTTTCTCCCTCTTTAGTGTCCAATCTCTCATACAACTCTCCATACGCCTTATCCTTAAGCTTTCGCCACCTCTCTTTGCCGTGCGCCTCATCTCCTTATACTCAAGTCTACTTTCTTCATCTCTTTGACAATCCCACTTCTTCTTGTTCGCCAGCCTCTTCCTCTGTATACTCTCCTGTACTTCCTCATTCCAGCCTCTTCCTCTGTATACTCTCCTGTACTTCCTCATTCCACCACCAGGTCTCCTTGTCCTCCTTCCTCTGTCCAGATGTCACACCAAGCAACTTTCTAGCAGTCTCCCTTACTAGTTCTGCTGTAGTTACCTAGCTATTCGGTAACTCTCCACTGCCTCCCAGTGCCTGTCTTAACTCTTCCCTAAACTCCACTTCACAATCACCTTTTTTTTAACTTCCACCATTTAATCCTTGGCACTGCTTTCACACTCCTCCTCCTCTTCTTGATCACCGTCATCCTACAGACCACCATTCTATGCTGCTTAACTACACTTTCCCCTGCCACCACTTTACAGTCTCCAATCTCCCTTCAGACTGGCCCTCCTACATAGGATATAATCCACCTGTGTGTGCATCTTCCTCCACTCTTGTAAGTCACCCTATGCTCCTCCCTCTTCTTAAAATATGTATTCACCACAGCCATGTCCATCCTTTTCACAAAATCCACAATCATTTGACCTTCTGCATTCCTCTCCTTAACACCATACCTACCCATCACTTCCTCATCCCCTCTGTTCACTTCAACATGCCCATTAAAGTCCACTCCAATCACTAGTCTCTCACCCTTGGGTACACTCACCACAACTTCATCCAAATCACTCCAAAATGTCTCTTTCACATCCATCGCACACTCAACTTGTGGAGCATATGCACTAACATTCATCATTACACCATCAATTTCGAGCTTCATAAACATCACTCTGTCAGACACTCTCTTCACTTCTAAAACACTCTTGGCATACTGTTCCTTTAGTATTGTCTAAATAAAAAATCCCAAAACATATAGGATGTAAACACGTACTGAATATACAATGTTTTGGGATTTATTTTTTTTGTTTAATATTTTAAAGATTATCCCTCCAGTGCAAGACCATCACTCAAAATATTCTATGTTGGGCTCCTTGCAGCTCTGCTTTTTCTGGAGGATATCCAAAATTTATTAGCATTCTGGACAACTTTCAAGAAGCACATGAAGTCACACATCACTAGGGCTTCAACATACTTTGTAAAATTGCACCCACCATCCACTTCAACTGCATCTACTACCATCAGTTACCAGCACAGGAAATTATCTGTTCAACTGGGACCAGGAAACATCTCCGGGAAGACAGTGATGAACAGCTGCACACATTGACCCAATCACCTTCTTACTAGTACTTTTTGCAAGGTTTCTGGACTTTCCAGGGTTCTAAGAAGTGTCTGTGCCCTTAGTGCTTGGCTCTACATTAACTTGAAACTCAGCTGCTTAACTCTCTCACCAATTTCATGCCAATTATTTGTGTTGTAGTATACTCGCATCAAGTTAGTGAGTTTAAATGTTTTTTTCTGCTTCGCACGCCTGCAATACAAATGTACTGTCAATGGAGTCACACAGACTCAATATTCACAGACACAA
This sequence comes from Protopterus annectens, assembly GCF_019279795.1. NCBI lineage: Eukaryota > Metazoa > Chordata > Ceratodontiformes > Protopteridae > Protopterus > Protopterus annectens. The sequence continues at coordinate 1,016,967,138 of NC_056746.1, read as the reverse complement.
TCCGAGTGTCATGCACTAGAATACACACACATGCATTCAGCTGTAAGCAAATGTCACATTTACTTTATATATCAGGGTTTTTAACACAATTCTGTGTCATTTTCTCCAATTTTCTTGTATGCATTAAAATCCTGCAAGCAAGTGTGTGCGACTAGAAAATGTACAAAACGCAGAAAATTTGAGAAGCTTCAGAACGAGGAACTTGGAATGTCTTCTGTCTTAACGGAGAAAAAAGTACAGTTTTGTACCTACCATAAATGTAGATGTCCGAGAGGTATGCATCTGCAGTCCTTACAAATGGGTTGTCCTGGCCTCAGGCAGCCCTTCGGTCGGCCGGATTCCAAAGTCTGGGTCTGGCCTCGGCTGATGTCGCACTTCACCCGACGTCATAGCTGCAGTTCAGCGGGTATAAAGGCATCAGCCGACGCCATTTTCCTCAGTGTTTCTTGCCCCAGATGCCAGGTGCCCTCTAGGAAGGCTAAATTTGGATAAATGCAAATGTTTCCAAACAATAGAGAGCAAATAGAAATAAACATGTATATACATATATACAAACAAATACACCATAATAGATTCCCCAGCTAGCTACAAGATGGGCAAATACCCTAGGAGTACCACAGAGGGGAAGGAGGGTGGGTAATCCTGACTGCAGATGCATACCTCTCGGACATCTACATTTATGGTAGGTACAAAACTGTACTATGTCCTTCAAGGATGCATCTGCAGTCCTTACAAATGGGTAGAATACCATAGCCAAACTGGGGGAGGAGGCACTAAGGAGGCACTAAGAGTTTAGGGTATAGTTAAGATCCCTTGCAAAACAGCAGTGGCAAAACCTGCTCGGGATCTGGAGTATAAAGGCAGATTATAATGCTTGGCAAATGTATGCACGGAGCTCCAAGTAGCAGCCTCTAAAATGTCTTTGGTAGCCACTAGAAAGCTGTAGTAGTGGCTGTAGCCCTTGTGGAATGAGGTCTGATGTTTTCTGGAGTTGCCTTTCCATGAAAAGAGTAACAAAATCTAATGCAATTTCCTATCCATTTTGAGATTGTTTGTTTTGAAATTGCTTTTCCTTCCATTCCTGTGGCATATGCTACCAGAAGCTGGTCAGTTTTTCTATAGTTCTTGGTTCTGTCCAGGTAGTAGTGCAATTGTCTGTGTACATCCAAGGTATGCAGCAATCTTTCCCCCCTGTTCTGTGGGTTGGGGAAGAATGTTGGTAGGTGTATTGCTTGGTTTAAAGATACTCTGGAGACCACTTTTGGCATAAAGGTAGGATTAGTTCTCATGGACACTATCCTGATGGAAGATAAGGAAGGGCTGTACTGCCATTAATGCCTGTAATTCAGAAACCCTTCTAGCTGAAGTGATTGCAAGCAGGAATGCAGTCTTCCAAGATAAGTACTGTAATTCTGCTGTTGCTGCTGGTTCAAAAGGGGGGAGTGTTAACTTTTCTAACACAAAGTTCAAGTCCCATGTAGGCAATGGTGGTTTCCTTGGTGGTTTCACATTTTTAATTCCTCTGAGAAACTGTCTGAGTAGAGGTTGAGAAAGGACTGGAGGATCCATGTTGTATTCTGCTGAAATTGCTGATGCATGAATCTTAATGGAGGAAGTAAGACAGACCATTGTGGAAAAGCTCTGCTAAATATTCGAGGATGTTAGCTATGTTTGCCAATGATGCATCTACTCCTTTTGTTGCACTCCAAATGAGATATCTTTTCCATTTTGCTGAATAAGTTTTTCTTGTTGAGGGTCTGCGAGCCTCCAAGATAATGTCTTTAACCCTTTGAGATAAATCTGGGTTATTTTGTCTTATGCAATGTTCCAGGCAGCCAGCTGCAGTGTTTTCAGGTTTGGATGCAGGGCTTTGAAGTTGTTCTGTGTTAACAGTAAGGGAACTAGGGGCAGAGGCCATATTTGTTCCCGAGACATGCTCCTCAGTAATGGGTACCAATGCTGCCTCGGCCAGTCTGGAGCTATCAGGATGATCCTTGGACGGCCTTCTTTGATCTTCCATAGCACCTTGTGTATCAAAGGAAGAGGTGGGAATGCATATGCTGTCAGGTTTTTCCAACTGAAAGATAGGGAGTCCACCTTCCAAGCAAGTGGGTGGTATGCCCTCGTGCAGAATTTTTTCAATTGGTGGTTGTGTGGGGATGCGAATAAGTCTATTTCTGGTAGTCCCCATTTCTCTGTAATGGATTTGAAGATGTCTGGATGTAGCATCCATTTGTGGGCATCCGTGGTAGTTCTGCTTAGGATGTCTGCTAGTATATTTTCTTTTCCTGGTACAAATATTGCTTGTAACTGAATGTTGAAGCTCAGTGCCACATTCCAGAGGTCCATTGCCATCCGGCATAGAGGGTATGAATGTGTGCCTCCCTGTTTGTTGATGTACCACATAACTGTGGTGTTGTCTGTCCTTATCAGCAATTGACCCTGTCGAAGAAATGGTCTGAATGTCTGAATTGCCAGTTTTACTGCCAGCATCTCCTTTTGATTTATGTGTAGGTTCTGCTGGTCTTGAGTCCATAAGCCTTGTATGCACTTGTCCAGCATGTGTGCCCCCCAACCGAGGTCTGAGGCGTCCGTTGTGATAGTCTGGCTTGGTTGAGTGCTGTGGAAGGGTAGCCCTTTGTTCGATTGACAGGCCTGAGCCCACCATTGGAATTCTTGCTTCAGGCATGGAATTATTGGAATTTGGGTTTCTAGGCTGTGCTTGTGCTGAGACCATAAATTCCTTAGGTACCATTGTAACTTTCTCATATGTAGTCTGGCATGTGGAATCAATATTATGCAGGATGCCATGTAACCCAGGGCTTGCAGGACTTTCCTTGCTGTTAGCTGGTTCTGCTTTGTTAATGCCATGAAATAGAGAGGAAGGTGCTTCTGTTTTTCTGCTGTGAGGGATGCCATTTGATTTGATGTGTCCAGCTCTGCACCCAAGAAAGTTATCCTCTGGGATGGTATCAGCCTTGACTTTTTTATATTGACTGTGTATCCCAGGGCTTGCAGTATATGAATGACCTTTTTCAAATCTTTTTCTAATTTGTTTTTGTTGTCCGCTTGTAACAGGCAGTCGTCCAGGTAAGGGTAAATTTGAATTCCCTGAAGCCTGCAATGAGCAATTACTGAGGCCAGGCATTTCGTGAATACTCTGGGCGCAGTAGATAAGCCAAAGGGCAATGCTGAGAATTGATAATGCTCTGATCCTGCAAGAAATCTGAGGTATCTTCTGCAATCTGGTCGTATGGGGACATGCAGGTATGCCTCCTTGAGATCTAGAGTTACCAGCCAAGACTCCTTGCCCAGCATGGGAAGAAGCTGCTGTAGGGTCAGCATTTTGAATTTTGGAACAATGAGGTATGTGTTTAGAGCGGGCAGGTCGAGAATAGGTCTCCATTGGTTTTCTTTTCTTGGCACCAGGAAAAGTCTGGAGTAAAATCCTTGCCCTTGTTCCATAGACGGTACCCTTTCTATAGCTCTCATCCTTAGTAAGTGGTGTATTTGTTGTAGAGCTTTTGTCTTCTGATTTGGAGGTAGGTTTGGCATTCCTCTCTTCCTTGGTAGAGTATGGAAGTGAAACCTGTAACCTTGGTCTATTGTCTGTAAAATCCATTTGTCTCCTGTGATGTGATGCCAGTTTACTGAAAATAAGGCTAGCTTTCCGCCTAAGGGTGCTTCTAGTTGTTCCCTGGTAGGCGGTCTCAGAGCCAAGTCACTGTGATTGTCCTGTGGAAGTGGTGGTGGCTGGATCTGTGGCAGTACTCGCTGGTTGTTAGGCTGCCACTGGCGCCCCTGTAGGCACCTCTGGATTGACCCCTGCCTCTTGGGCCTATTCCTGCCTCTCTGAGCTCTGGAGGTGTCTGGAAAGGACCAATTCTTGGAAGGCCAGTTCCTACTAAACCTTGGAGGCTGGACCTGTAAGAAATCCTTGACTGTCTGGACAGATTTTGCTTTCTCTTCCACCTTCTTCAGCACCTGCTGTGCAGGAGCCAAACAAATTGAGCTTATCCATGGGAGCATCTAGGAGCTTTGATTTAACATGGTCTGGTAAGGACTGGTCTTTTAACCATGCATGCCTTCTGATCACTGTACCAGTCATAGCTGATCTAAAGGAAGCCTCCAGTGCATCATAGCCGCATTTTAAAGAATGATTACTGACCTGCTGAATGTTATGTACCATTTCCTGAACAGATTTTTGTCTAATGGTTCAGACGAGGACAGTTTTTAGTTAACTGATCTAACATAAATTCCTGATACTGAATCATGTGGAATTGACAGTTTAAGGCCCTAGCGAAAGAGTAGCAGAAGTGTAAACTTTTTACCCCATCTCTAAGGCCCTAGATTCCCTTTCAGAGGGAGGGGGTTTTTGGCAGAGGTAGCTGCTACAGCCTTGGGTCCCTGGGAGATAGTTTCAGGATCTGCAAAAGGAGCCTTATACAAATGATAATGTGTGTCCGAACCCTGTAGTACCTGTCGGGCTTAGCAGGGGCCGGAGGAAGAGAATCAGGAGCAGTACAAGCATCATTAAATGCATCATCCACAACAGTGAGTACTGGAGGAATGGCTAAAGGCCTATGCTGTGGCAAATGCAAATAGGTCCTAAGCCTTTTCCTAGAGTCTGAAAAATCCTGGCCCTGCCATTGAAATTGTTCCCTCATAGCATGCAAGATTTCCCCAAAAGAAAATTCCTCAGGCGGAGAGGCAGAAGGAATGGAGTCTTCTGCATCAGAGTCCTCATAAGGAGAATAAGGGCCCTCTGGAGGGTTTGTATTATCTGAATCATCAGAGGAGTAATCTGAAGAAACTGGCTCAGGGGGCTCTGCTCTAGGCCTCTTCTCTGGAGGTGGGTGAGAGGCCCTGTCAGGGTGAGGTTGGGATCCCCGGATCAAAGAAATGAGATCCTCTGCTAGACTAAGCATTTGAGAACTAGAGCTAGGCCTGTGAGAGGGGGTCTTAGCAGGCACAGTTTTGGTAGATTTTGCTGCTTTAGTCCTGGGAAAAGCCTTAATCGACATGGATGCAGGGGGCCTAGCAGCTCCACGTGCAGGAGTAGATATATCTAAAGGTATAGTATCAGATAAATCCTGTGAACCTGCAAGAGCAGGTGGGATTTCAGTAGCAGATTCAGCCATGCTGGATGAGGCCTCGGTAGGAGGCAAGCTTTCGGCCGAAGGAAGAACCGTGGACTTTGTTTCAGTCGAAACCGAGACACTCGCGGTTGACTTAACCGCGGTTTCGGCCGAAACCGCGGACCGCAAATGTCGGTCCTTTTCCTTGCGCTTTTTAGTTAATTGCGAAGTCGGAGTTTCCGACGGCATATTGTTATCAAAAGCGGAGCCGAAAAACTCCTCAGCAAATTCCGACCGACGTCTAAGCGTCCGTCGGTTGAAAGAAGCACAGGCTATACAAGCTGCTACGTCGTGGTCTGGGCCTAAACAAGGTAGGCAGTAAGAGTGGAAATCTTTATGAGGTATTTGTTTCCCACAAGTTAAACAGTTATTCACTTTTTCTGACATCCGCTGAGGCAAGAAAGAGTCCCCAACGGGGTACTTAGCTTTTTAGAAGTCTTCGGTAGTTGTAATCTCTGGTTCTGACCGACCGGCACTTGCGAACAGCTTCTGCTTCGGGTGCCACGCGGCAAGAAAGACTGGGGAAAATGGCGTCGGCTGATGCCTTTATACCCGCTGAACTGCAGCTATGACGTCGGGTGAAGTGCGACATCAGCCGAGGCCAGACCCAGACTTTGGAATCCGGCCGACCGAAGGGCTGCCTGAGGCCAGGACAACCCATTTGTAAGGACTGCAGATGCATCCTTGAAGGACATCAAAGTTCCTTAACTGTACAATGTGCTACATGCAAACAAAGATGCAAAGCATAGAAAGACAACCATTCATGTCTCCTCTTCTGCTTCCTCATTATTATAACTCTATCCATGCATACATAAACAGCTGTGAAAACACAGATCTCAAGACTAAAACTGAAATGCTACTGTATGCATAGACAGAGTTAATAATGAGGAAGAATAGGAGCCATGAATGGTGGTCTTTCTATACTTCGGTTTTCAAAGCAACAGACTCCTCCATTCTACAGGCATTTAACTGGTACTTGTACCTGAATTCTGTTAGCAATCCTGCTCATAAAATCATTTCCTGAGCACGTTGTCTAGTGTTTACTTCCTACAGTCAACATCAGCAACTTTCAATTATGTAGCATTATCAATACAACAAGCAAAATAATATAAACACACCGATACTCTGTAATTGTTCTTCTGTTTGAAGCTTAAAGATAGCATTCCTTTCTCCTACTAGTAATTTATACAGCAGCCACCATTGTAAAGTAAAATCTTGTGGGGAATCTTGATTTAACTTTTCAAACAGGAATTTTCATGAAATATTATCTTGTTCATAAAATGCAGTGTTGAGATAATTTGTCCTGTCACAACGCCCATTACTTACTGGCATTCCAAGAACCGCAACTTCATTTAAACATTTTATTTTTATCTTTGTTCCTACCAGAAGAAATAGCAACACTACTAGTAAAACTAGTTATTTTGCTTGAGGTATTACAGCAGCATCCATTTCATAGACTTTTGCATGTGTTTCATTACAGTTTTTTTTCCAGCAGTATTTTACTTTGTGGCAATGACTGCATGCTTTTGGAGCAGCTTAGAGCGTAAAGTGTGTGTGTGTGTGTGTGTGTGTGTGTGTGTGTGTGTGTGTGTGTGTGTGTGTGTGTGACTCTGCTAAGACTGACAGAATAAATTCCATGAGTCTTGCCTACTTTGTATGACCTTTTCACTAGGAGTAGGGGATAACTTTCAACTATGCAATCCTTCATGTTTTCAGGGAACATGCTTTGATGAAAATAAGCCCAATGAAAGCTGAAAAAATGAACTTATGTTATGGATTCTGCCTACTAAGCTGATAAAATGAAAGCATGCCCTTGTAGTTGGGCTTATAAAGAGAGTGAAAACGCTGCAACAGAGATTTTAACAAAGGCTTTATGCACAGACACAGATGAAGGGGATGTCCATTTAACAAACTGGACACTTCTGCAAGAAAGGAAAAACGATCATATTTACAACCCATACAAGTCTGACTGAACTGACAGAATGTACAGTAGATTACATGATCCTGCATGCAGTGCTTGCTTTTAAGCTGTTAGATACTGCGTACTTAAATGTTAAAAGGTAGAAAGAAGTTATGTACTCACCATAACGTTCCATCTGAGTAGTTCTACTTCATTTGTCTTCAACCTGTGGGTACCGGATCCGTATCGGATTCGAGCAGACAAGTTCACTAGCATCTGCTATGAGCTCCAAGCTCCTCACCTTACCCATAACACACCTCCACTTCCTTCTAACCTCCAGATCGAGTTTGCTGCCACTTATACTGAGAACCCGACCTGTAAACACCTCATGCAGCTAAAACTTCAGCCAAACAGGCCCATATGGTAAGCCAAGGGGGAAGGAGGGAGGGACGGTTGAAGACAAATGAAGTAGAACTACTCGGATGGAATATTATGGAGAGTACATAACATCTTTACCTGAAGTAGTTTACTTCATTTGATCTTCAACCTGTGGGATGGAGTCCCCAGCTACTAAACTCTTGGGTGGCCCTCATGGAAGGATATTCCGGAGCACAGCGGAAAGTACAGTTTTGTACCTACCATAAATGTAGATGTTCGAGTGCTAATACAGCTGCAGTAATCACAGATGGGTTTTCTGCCGTCAGGCGGGTCCTCGGTCGGCCGAATTCCAAAGTCTAGGTCCGGCATCGGTTGTTGTCGCTTTCTTTCCTGACGTCAGTGAGGCAGGGGTATACAAGACACAGCCGATGCCATTTTCTTCAGTCTTTCTTGCCCCAGATGTCAGGTGCCCCCAGAAGGAAGGCAATACATAAATTATACTTATATACATGCAATGCAATATAATCAAAAATCAGTAGTTGCAAGCAAATATACCATAGAAGGATAACCCAATCAGGTTGTATGAAGAGGGGTTAGGCCCTAGGCCTTTACCAAGAGGGGAAGGAAAGGGGGGGGGGGAACTGTACTGCAGCTGTATTAGCACTCGAACATCTACATTTATGGTAGGTACAAAACTGTATTATGTTCATCGTGCATACAGCTGCAGTAATCACAGATAGGTAGAATCCCAAAGCTACGCACAGGGTGGTAGGCACTAGGTGGAACTGGGATGAGCCAGAATGCCCTGCAACACAGCAGTGGCAAAGCCTGCTCTAGTTTTGGAATATAAAGGCAGGTGGTAGTGTTTTGTGAAGGTATGCACAGAACTCCAAGTGGCTGCCTCCAAAATATCTTTGGTAGGAACTCCTCTGAGGAAGGCTGTAGAGGTAGCTGTGGCCCTGGTGGAGTGGGATCTGATGCCTGTAGGGACAGATTTTCCATGATAGGAGTAACAAAACCAAATGCAGTGGCCTATCCATTTTGAAATTGTCTGTTTGGTAACTGGCTTCCCTTGAGCTCCTACAGCATAGGACACAAAAAGCTGTTCTGATTTCCTGAAAGGCTTTGTTATGTCCAAATAATAATGTAGCTGTCTATGGATGTCTAAGGAGTGTAGCAGCCTTTCCCCTTTGTTTTGAGGATTGGGGTAAAAGGTAGGTAAGTGTATGGCTTGATTTAAAGCTACCCTGGATACCACTTTAGGCATAAATGATGGGTTGGTTCGAAGGGAAACCCTGTCCTGATGGAAGATGAGAAAGGGCTGCACAGCCATGAGGGCTTGTAGTTCCGAAACCCTACAAGCTGAGGTAATGGCCAGAAGGAAAGCTGTTTTCCAGGACAAATATTGCAAATCTGTTGAGGCAGCTGGTTCAAAGGGAGGCAATGTTAATTTTTCTAGAATGTAATTAAGATCCCAGGCTGGCATTGGTGGTTTCCTTGCTGGTCTTATATTCTTAGCCCCTCTGAGGAACTGTCTTAAGAGTGGGTGAGAGAATAAGGGTGGATCAGTGTTAAATTCTGCAGAAATGACTGAGGCATGGATTTTTATGGAGGAAAATGGAAGTCCACTGTTCAGCAGCTCAGCTAGATACTGTAATACCTGAGGCAAATTCAGTTTTCTAGGGTCTTGGCCTTTTTTCTCATTCCAAGAGCAAAACAGTTTCCATTTTGCGGAGTAAGCCTTTCTAGTAGATGGCCTTCTGGCCTCCAAAATGACATCCTGCACCTCTTTGGGGAGTAGGGTCTGTTGTGGTGTTAAGGAATTTTCCATGCAGCGAGATTGAGTGTTTTCAGCTGACTGTGAAGAGTTTTGTAGCTGTGCTGAGTCAGCAGAAGAGGCATTAGAGGTAGGGACCAGGGAGGAGTATGTGTTAGGCTCCTCAGGAGTGGGTACCAGTGTTGTCTTGGCCAGTCTGGAGCAATCAGTATCATCTTCGGTCTGTCTGCTCTTGCTTTCAAGAGCACCTTGGGCAGAAGAGGCAGAGGTGGGAAAGCATAAACTGTCCATGCTGCCCAACTGAATGAAAGGGCGTCCACTCTCCAGGCCTTTGGATGAAAGGTCCTTGAACAGAACTTTTCCAATTGATGATTCCTGTGGGAGGCAAAGAGATCTATGTCTGGCCTTCCCCACGCTTGGATTATCTTTGTAAACACTTGAAGATGCAACTTCCATTTGTGTGGATCTGTCATATTTCTGCTTAGATTGTCTGCCAGCGTGTTTTCCAAACCTGGCAAGTACTGTGTGCTTGAAGTTCGATTTGCCATTACAGAGCCAGGTTCCAAAGTGTCATGGCTAGTCTGCACAGGGGGTATGAATGTGTTCCTCCTTGTTTGTTTATGTACCACATTACTGTGGTGTTGTCTGTTCTTATCAAAAATTGTCCTGGATGCAGGAGGTCCTTGAAAGCTGTAATTGCATTTATCACTGCTAGCATTTCTTTTTGATTGATGTGAAGGTGCTTTTCCTTTTGGGACCATTTGCCCTGAATGCACCTGTCTGTCATGTGCGCCCCCCAGGTGTAATCTGAGGCGTCTGTTGTGATGACTTGATTTGCTTGAGGCTTGCAGAATGGGAGACCTGTGTTTGACATGCTTGGGCCCACCATAGAAATTCCTTTTGCAAACATGGAATTATTGGTATTATTGTTTCCAAACTGTGGCTGTGTTGAGACCATAGGTCTTTTAGGTACCATTGAAGTTTCCTCGTATGCAACTTTGCACATGGGATTAAAAGAATGCAAGATGCCATGAAGCCCAGAGCCTGCAGGATTTTCCTTGCAGTAATCCTGGTACAATTTGCTAGTATTTTGAAGTACTGAGTTAGTTGCCCCCGCTTTTCTGGCGTAAGATAGGCCATCTGGGTGTTTGTGTCCAAGTTGGCACCCAGGAAAATTATTTTCTGAGATGGTATTAGCCTGGATTTCTCTTTGTTGACCGTGTATCCCAGAGAATTCAGTAACAGTGTTACATAAGCCAGATGTTCCAGAAGTATGTGCTTGCTGTCTGCTTGGATCAGGCAGTCGTCCAAATAAGGGTAAATTTGTATCCCTTGAAGTCTGCAGTAGGTAATTACTGATGCCAGGCATTTCGTGAATACTCTGGGCGCAGTAGATAAGCCAAAGGGCAATGCAGAGAATTGATAGTGGATTGAACCTGCAAGAAATCTGAGGTATCTTCTGCAGCTTTGTCTGATTGGGACATGCAGGTATGCCTCCTTGAAGTCCAATGTTACCAGCCAAAACTCCTTGCCCAGCATGGGAAGAAGCTGCTGTAATGTGAGCATCTTGAATCTTGGTACGAGTAAGAATGTGTTTAGGATGGATAAGTCCAAAATGGGTCTCCAGTTGGTTCCTTTCCTTGGTACCAGAAATAGCCTGGAATAAAAACCTTGACCTTGTTCGTGAGTAGGTACCTCTTGAATAGCTTTCATGACTATGAGCTTTGAAATTTGTAGTTGTGCCTCTGCCCTTTGATTGTGTGGCAGGTTTGGCATGCCTCTCATTTTTGGAAGAGTGTGAAAATGAAATCTGTAGCCTCTGTTTATAACGTCCATGATCCATTTGTCTGTTGTGACAATATGCCAATTTCTTGTAAATAATGCCAGCTTTCCTCCCAAGGGTGCTGCCAGCTGAGACTTGCTTGGCATGGAAAGGAGGAAGTCATTGGGTTTGTTTCCTGTATTGTTGTGCACTGTCTTCGCCACCTCTTGGTGCTGGAGTTTGCCATTGCCCGCCTCTATATGATCCTTGTGATTGTCCTCTGCCCCTTGTGCGCCTGTATCTACCTCTTTGGGGCTTGTCCGTGGCTGGAAAGGACCAGTTTTTAGAAGGCCAATTTCTGCTAAAACGTGGTGGTTGAACCTGTAGAAAAGCTTTGACAGTTTGCATAGATTTGGCTTTTTCTTCCATTTTCCGTAGTATCTCCTCAGCATTAGTTCCAAATAGCACATCCTTTTGTAAAGGAGCATCTAGTAGTTTAGCTTTCACATGATCAGGCAAGATTTGTTCCCTAAGCCAGGCATGTCTACAAATGACTGATCCTGTAACAGCAGCTCTACTTGAGGCCTCTAGGGCATCATAGCCACATTTTAACGTGTGTTTACCCACTTGTTCTGCACTATGCATCATATCCTGCAACTCCTTCAAATCTGGTTGTTCAGGTTGAGACATTTTATTTCTTAATTGTGATAACAGAAACTGCTGATATTTAAGCATATGGAACTGACAATTTAAGGCCCTCATGGCTAGGGTGGCCGAGGTATATACCTTTTTTCCCCACCTTTCTAAGGATCTTGACTCTCTTTCGGAAGGTAGTGTATTCTTAGCAGTAGAGGCCTTCATTCCCTTGGGGCCTTGAGAAATGGTTTCAGGGTCAGCATTATGGCTTTTATAAAGAAATTGGTGAGAGTTAGGAACTCTGTAGTACCTATCAGGCTTGACTGAGGCAGGAGGCAGGAAATCCGGATTAAGGCAAGCCTCCGAATAAACATAATCAAGTATGTCCAAGACAGGAGGTATCGCCAGAGGTCTGTGTTGAGGTAACAAAAGAAATTCCCTAAGTCTTTTCTTGGAATCAGAAAAGTCTTGGCCTTCCCAATGGAAGTGTTCCCTCAAGGTGTGCAAGGTTTCCCCAAAAGAAAAATCCTCTGGAGGAGATACAGAAGGAATGGACTGCTCTGCATCAGAATCTTCAAAAGGGGAGTAAGAGTGTTCCTCTACATCAGAATGTTCTGAAAAAATGGAGCCCTGATCAGAAGAGGGAGAATCTTCCTCCACTCTGGGTCTCTTGTCTGGAGGGGGTTGGGTACCCCTGATAAGAGTAATTAAATCCTCAGCCATTTTAAGCATCTGCTTTTTAGGCATGGGGCCTGGAGATGGGCCCTGTGCAACAGGCCTCTTGGGATGCCTGGCTGAGTTAGTAAAGGCCTTAATGGAAAAGGAAGATGAGGGTCTAATGACACCATGGGTGGAAATGGACCTGTCCACATTAGGAGGCTCAATGCTCACAGTGGCTTCGGTGGTTGTAGTCTGGGTATGGGCCGAGGTACCTGCGGTCTCTGTTACAGAAGACACCGCCAAAGAAGTGTTGTCGGTAGTCAGGGACTGCATAGGCGTCTCGCTGAGAACCGGACCACGTGTAGCCGGTTTTGGCGTGGTGTCGGTGGAGACCACGGACCTCGCGTGTCGGTCCTTGTCCTTGCATTTTTTGGACAAAACGGTAGTCTGAGTCTACGACGACATTTTATAATCAAAGGCTTTACCAAAAAAGTGTTGGGCGAACTCCGCCTGACGCTTAATAGTGCGTTTATTGAAAGTAGCACAAAAGCGACAGCCCGAGACGTCGTGGTCTGGGCCTAAACAAGGTATGCAGAGGGAATGGAAATCCTTATGCGGTATTTGCTTCCCACAAGAAATACAATTGTTAACTTTTTCTGACATCGGTCTGAGGCAAGAAAAGTTTCCCCAACGGGGTACTTAGCTTTAAAGAAGACTTCGGTTTCCAATTTTTCGTAAATTCAGGAGCTGGCCGACCGGCACTTGCGAACTACTTCTGCTTCGGGCACCGCGCAGCAAAAAAGACTGGAGAAAATGACGTCGGCTGTGTCTTATATACCCCTGCCTCACTGACGTCAGGAAAGAACGTGACAACAACCGACGCCGGACCTAGACTTTGGAATTCGGCCGACCGAGGACCCGCCTGACGGCAGAAAACCCATCTGTGATTACTGCAGCTGTATGCACAATGAACATCCAAAGGATGCTCTCCTTCCAGAAATCAAATCCAATTTGTAGTGAGAAATAAAGGTATGAGAAGAGGACTAAGTAGCTGCAGAACGATCATCCCCCAATGAGACTCTCGACCGAAAGGCCGCAGAAGTAGCTACTGACCTAGTCATATGAGCTTTCACCTGACCCAGAGGAGACAAACCTTTATCCTTACAGACCTGAAGGATGCACAAGGAAATCCACCTAGTGATAGTGACCATAGAGATAGGTTTACCCAAAAAGGGTTTAGAGAAGGACACAAACAATTGATCAGATTTATGAAAGGTTCTAGTCCTGTGCAAATAGAATCGTAACTGTCTATGAACTCCATCAAGTGGAGTCTGTATTCCATTTGTTAGCAAAATTTGGAAAGAAAACAGTAAATTAATGGTCTGATTGATGTTAAGTTGTGATGCCACCTTGGGAAGAAAGGAAGGATTGGTACGAAGGGAAACTTTGTCCTTATGGAAAATCATATATGGAACTTTAATAGACAACGCTTGCAGTTCCAAAACCCTTTTAGCAGAGGTGATGGCCACTAGAAACGCTGTTTTCAAAGAAATGCTGTTTTCAAAGACAAAAATTTAAGATCCCTGGTTGCTGCAGGTTCAAATGGTGGAGCGAGCAAAGCTTGAAGAACCATAGTAAGGTCCCCACAGGGGAACAGGATCCTTGACCGGGGGGCATAATAGGAAATAACCTTTAATAATGGCTTTACATAGTCTGGAGGGGAACAGGATCCTTGACCGGGGGGCATAATAGGAAATAACCTTTAATAAAGGCTTTACATAGTCTGGAGGAGGCTAGAGAAGCAGAATTCTCACCCACATGAAAATGAGAGATGGCAGCTAATGGAACTTTGATAGTAGAAGAGCTTGCTCCTTGTCGAAAAATATTTGCTAAAAAAATCAAGAACAGCAGGAACAGGAGCCGTAAAAGGGTCTAAACTCCTTTGAGAAACCCAAAAGGAAAAACATTTCTATTTGCTACAGTAAATCTTCCTGGTGGAAGACTTATGAGCTGCCACCAGAATAGACCCGAGTGAAGAGGATAATCCAGGAGTCCTAGCAATTAGGGAAACTGGAGCAGCCAAGCTGTGGGCTTCAAACTGTCCAGGCTCGGATGAAGAACTCCCGAGGGATGTGAAATAAGATCCAGAATGGGATCCAAGATCCAAGGTGGAGCCAGAATATGAGACCAAAGGAAGGGAAACCATACCTGGTGAGGCCAAAACGGGGCAAAACCTGGCGAGATCAAAATGGGGCAATGAGGATCACTTCTGCTTCCCAGTCGACAAGCTTTCTGTAGAAACCTCGGAATAAGAGGTACTGGAGGGTAGGCATACAGAAGACCGGGGGGCCAAGCATGGACTAGACTCGAGCATCTCTGGGGGACTCCACTGGCAGGGGGTTCAGAGTGAAGAAAGTACAGTTGTGTACACAATCATAAATGCAGTTGTTAGAGTGTATTCACTGTTGCAGTCATTACATTTGGGTAATCTGCTGGCAAGTTGACCTCAGTCGGCCTGAATAACAAAGTCTTGGGTCCTGCATCGGTTGCTGTCTCCTCTTCCATGACGTCAGGGTTATAAAACATGCAACCAATGCTATTTTATTCAGTTTTTCTTGCCCCAGGTGTCAGGTGCCCCCCCAAATGGGGAGCATATATACATATATATATATATATATATACATATATATATATATATATATATATATATATATATACACACACACACATATATATATATATATATATATATATATATATATATAAACAGAAATATATGTAAGTGCACTTTCAGAAACATAAACTTTACCTTTATCTAAAAGCAAATACACCACAAAGCCTTTAGAATATAGTGAAGGAAAGAGAAGTTATAGAAAGGGGTGGGTAACCCGGACTGCAACAGTGAATACACTTGAACATCTACACTTAAGGGAAGTGTACACAACTGTACTATGTTCTTCATGTTTCACTGTTGCAGTCATTACATTTGGGTAGAATCCCAAAGCTATGGATGGGAAGATGGAACTAAATAGCATTAGGAGCGGCTATAAGGCCCTGCAGAAAGTACAGTTTTGTACCTACCATAAATGTAGATGTTCGAGGATCCACATTGCTGCAGTCCTAACCATTGGGGTAGTCCGCTGTCCAGTCGGCCCGAATACCAAAGTATATGGCTGACGTCGGTCAAGGCGCATTAGACTGATGTCAGGACGTCAGGGTACTAATGCGCATGACCGACGTCATATCCTCAGTCTTTTCTTGCCCCAGATGTCAGAAGACCCTAAAAAGACAAGGCCCAAACCAAAAAACCAAAAAACCCTGCACCAAACATATATACAATATATACAAATGTACAAGAGTATATCCTAACCCACACCACCACCCCTAAACACAGAGGGGAAGGAGGGAGGGTAATTGGACTGCAGCAATGTGGATCCTCGAACATCTACATTTATGGTAGGTACAAAACTGTACTATGTTCTTCATTCCACATTGCTGCAGTCCTAACCATTGGGTAGAATCCCAAAGCAGAGTTAAGGGAGGCTGGCAAATCATAAGGAAGCAGGAGCTGTCAACATGCCTTGCAAAATAGCTGTGGCAAAACCAGCCCTAGATTTAGAGTAGAGAGGAAGATGGTAATGCTTAGAGAAAGTATGCACTGAACTCCAAGTAGCTGCCTCCAAAATATCCTTAGTTGCCACCCCCTTAGAAATGCTGTTGAAGTGGCAGTAGCCCTAGTGGAATGAGGCCTAATCCCAGCTGGAATCTCCTTGCCATGATGGGAATAACAAAATGAAATGTAAAACCCAATCCACTTAGAAATAGTTTGCTTAGACACAGGCTTGCCCTGAGAACTCAAAGCAAAAGAAACAAACAACTGCTGAGACTGCCTGAAATCCTTAGTCCTGCTTAAATAATAACAACTGCCTATGTACATCTAAAGTGTGCAAAATCTTTTCCCCCTTATTTTGGGGATCTGCATAGAAAGTAGGCAAATGAATAGTTTGGTTTAAAGCCACACTAGAAACCACCTTAGGCATAAAGGAAGGATTAGTGCGTAATGATACCCTATCCTTATGGAAAATCAAAAGGGCTCTACTGCCATAAGGGCCTGCAACTCAGAAACCCTTCTTGCAGAAGTAATAGCCAACAAAAAGCAGTCTTCCATGACAAGTATTTCAATTCAGCAGTAGCCATGGGCTCAAAAGGTTGTAGAGTAAGTTTTCCAACACAAAATTGAGATCCCAAGCAGGAGTAGGAGCTCATTGGGGTCTTATATTCTTTGCCCCTCTAAGAAACTGCTTGAACAAAGGATGCGAAAACAATGGTGGGTCACAATCATAGTGAGCTGAAATTGCTGCAGCATGAATCTTAATGGAAGAGAAGGACAAACCTGTGTCCAATAACTCAGTAAGATATTGAAGAGCCACACTCAAATTAGGCTCAGAAATCTCCAAATTCTTTGCTGCACTCCAAAAGAAAAATCTCTTCCATTTTTCTGCGTACACTTTCCTTGTACTAGGTCTTCTGGCTTCCATAATCACATTTAAAACTTGTTGAGGAAGTTGAGACCTGCTGTGTTTCAGAACAGAATATGCCAGGCTGTTAGATGAAGAGAGTGAAGCTTGACATTGAGCAGGTGACCGTCCTTCTGAGATAACAGATGTGGAATCAAAGGCAAAGGCCATGGAGGCTTCCTTACCAGACTCCTTAGTAGTGGGTACCAGTGTTGCGAGGCCAATCTGGAGCTATTAAAATCATCCTTGGCTTGTCTTGTCTGACCTTTAGGAGCACCTTTGGAAGAAGAGGCAGAGGTGGAAAGGCATACACATGAAGATTTTTCCAACTGAAAGAAAGAGCATCCACTTTCCAAGCTGTGTGATGAAACCCCTTTGTGCAAAACTTTGGCAGCTGGTGGTTTAGTGGAGAAGCGAACAGATCTATGTCTGGAGTTCCCCATGACACTGTCAATTTCTGAAATACATGAAGATCCAGTTTCCACTCGTGGGGATCCATGATTAGTCTGCTTAACACATCTGCTAAGGAGTTCTGTGCTCCCGGCAGAAACCTTGCCTGTAGAGTTAGTTGCAAGCTGAGCGCAGTTTCCCATAAAATCATTGCTTGCCTGCATAAGGATAAGAATGTGTTCCCCCTTGTTTGTTGATGTACCACATGACAGTTGTGTTGTCTGTTAGAATCAACACCTGCCCCGGAAGAAGTAACTCCTTGAAAGCCATTAATGCAAACTGGACTGCTAACATCTCCTTCATGTTGATATGTAGATGCTGAAGTCTGGCAGGCCACTTGTCTTGTATCCACTTTCCATTTAGATGAGCTCCCCAAGCAATGTCCGAGGCATCTGTCGTTAAAATCTGACTCGTCTCTGGCCGGGTCACAGAGAGTCCCTTGTTTAGGTGACATTCCTGAGCCCACCACAAAAATTCTTTTTGAATGCAAGGTATTATTTGAATGACAGTGTCCAAATCCTGGCAGTGCTGTGTCCATAAATTTGTGAGATACCATTGCAGCTTCCTCATATGCAGTTTGGCATTGGGAAGCACCAGAATACAAGATGCCATGAACCCTAAGGCTTGAAGGACTGTCCTTGCAGTCAGCCCGGACTGAAGAGATAATTGATGGAAGTAACTGGAAAGATTCTTTTGTTTGTCCGGGGTTAAAAAGGCCATCTGGGCTGCTGTATTCAGTCTCACACCCAGAAAGCACATGTCTTGAGAGGGTACTAGACTGGACTTTATTTCGTTCACAGAATACCCTAGGCATCTTAGCACTGCTATGACATATTCCAAATGCTGTAGAAGGTCTTCCTTTTCTTGAGCCAGAATCAGGCAGTCGTCCAAATAAGGATAGATTTGAATTCCTTTTAGCCTGAAGTAAGCTATCACTGGAGCCAGAACCTTTGTGAATACTCTGGGCAGTAGATAAGCCAAAGGGCAATGCAGAGAACTGATAATGAGAATTTCCAGCTCGAAGCAGATACTTTCTGCAACTTAGTCTTATAGGCACATGAAGGTAAGCTTCCTTGAGATCTAAAGTTACCATCCAGTGATCTTTGCCCAGCAGAGGTAAAAGCTGTTGTAACGTCAACATTTTGAACTTGGGAATGTCCAGATAAGTGTTGAGGATAGATAAATCCAAAATTGGTCTCCACGTGTTCCCCTTCTTTGGTACTAGGAACAGGCGAGAATAAAATCCTAGGCCCCTTTCTGGTACAGGGACTGGCTGAATGGCCCCTATTTGGAGTAACAGAGAAATTTGCTTGTGAGCCTCTTTCCTTTGTGGAGGAGGAACGTCTGGCATGCCTTTGAAAGGGGGCAAGGTATGGAAATAAAACCTGTAACCGTGGTGAATGATATCCAAAACCCATCTGTCTTGAGTAATTAAATCCCAATTTTCTTTGAAAAGAGACAGGCTTCCTCCCAAAGGAGCTGCCAGACGAGAATGTACTGGCAGCTGAAAAGGCAGGTCATTGGGTCTGTTTACGAAAGGACGGACCCCTGCCCTCACCGGAAGTCTGAGCAGGAGAACTCCCTGTTCTAGGCCTAAAAGAACCTTGAGCTCTGCCCCTACCACGTCTAGACCTACCCCTAGACTGGGAATCATAAGCAGGATATGTCCATCCCTTAGTAGGCCAATTTCTGCTAAACTTTGGAGGCTGCACCTGCAAAAAATCTTTAACAGTCTGCATAGATTTAGCCTTGTCCTCCATTTTCTTTAAAACTGCTTCCACAGGCGAACCAAACACATCAGACTGTAAAGGAGCATCCAAAATCCTTGTCTTAACATGCTCAGCTAAATTCTGATCCCTCAACCAAGAGTGCCTGCGAAGAACAGAACCAGTGGCAGCCACCCTCGAGGAGGCCTGCACAGCATCAAAACCACATTGCAAAGAATGCTTACCCACTTGTTCAGACACATGAACTAAATCCAGCAACTCTTTACACTCAATACCTTCCAGAGCATCCACCTTAGATTTCAATTGTGAAAGGAGATAATTTTGATATTTTAGCATGTGAAACTGACAATTCAAGCCCTCATGGCTAAAGTGGAAGAAGTATACACTTTCTTTCCCCATCTGTCCAAAGCCCTTGCCTCTTTATCAGAGGGAACAGGATTTTTAACAACCGAGGCCTTAACACCCTTAGGCCCCGGAGAAACAATTTCTGGGTCTGCCCTAGGACTCTTAAAAGATACTTATGAGCTTCAGGCACCCTATAGTACCTATCAGGTTTAACAGGGGCAGGAGGCAAAGAATCAGGGTTCAGGAAGCCTCTGCAAAACATCTTCCACCACATTCAACACAGGAGGTATAGCTAAGGGCCTATGCTGGGGTAAAAACAAGAATTCCCTAAGCCTCTTCCTGGAATCAGAGAAATCCTGGCCTTCCCATTTAAAATGCTCCCTCATGGAATGCAGAGTCTCTGAAAATGAAAAATCCTCAGGAGGAGAAGCTGAAGGAGTGGAATCATCCACATCAGAATCAGAATAATGAGGATACTCCTGCAAGTCTTCAGCCGAAGACTCAGAAGCCTCTGAACACTGTTCAAAACTCTCAAACTCAGGCTCCGCCCTAGGCCTCTTATCAGGAGGGGGCATAGAACCTCTAATCAGAGTAATCGAATCCTCTGCCATTTTAAGCATATGTTTCTTAGGCACAGAACCTGAAGTGCTAGGAGAAGCTAAACTTGGCCTACCTCTCAAAGAAGTCTTGGAAACAGAAGGAGAGGCTCTAACTACCTTAGGAAGAGAGGGAAGAACAGTTACCTGAGAAGCCCCCTCAGCCTGGCCTACCTCCTGAGAGGGCACATCCTGTAACAGTAAAGTCTCTGCCTGAGACTCCACAGAAACTCCTGGCAAAACTTCTGGCTCCACTGAGCCTTCTAAAGAACCGGCGTCCGGGACTGCGGTTCTTCAACCCTAGGCTTTGCTGCTTTGTCCTTGCGCTTTTTGGGCCAAGCGTCGGAGCATCCGGCGGCATTTTATAATTACAACGCTTCCCAAACACTAACCTGGCACAGTCTAACCTTCTCTTAATAGTGCGTTTGTTAAATCTAGCACAAGAGCGGCATCCAACAACGTCGTGCTCAGGCCCTAAACAAGGTATACACAAAGTATGGTAATCCCTATGAGGTATCTGTTTCCCACAAGAAATACAGTTATTCACTTTTTCTGACATCGGTTAAATACTGAGGCAAGAAAAACCAAAATGTTCTACGGGTACTTAGCCAACTTTGATTCGGTCTGAAACTCCGACTTCAGAAAATTTCAGAACGCCAACCTGCACTCGCAAAACTGCTTCTGCATCGGACCATGCGGCAAAAAAAGACTGAGGATATGACGTCGGTCATGCGCATTAGTACCCTGACGTCCTGACATCAGTCTAATGTGCCTTGACCGACGTCAGCCATATACTTTGGTATTCGGGCCGACTGGACAGCGGACTACCCCAATGGTTAGGACTGCAGCAATGTGGAATGAAGAACATCTGTAGTGGCAAAGCCTGCACTGCATTTGAAGAGAGACAAAAGATAATGCTTTGTGAAGGTATGAACAGAGCTCCAAGTAGCAGCTTCTAGAATGTCTTTGGTTGGAACTCCTCTGAGAAAAGCGGCTGAGGTAGAGGCAGCCCAGGTGGAATGTGACCTGATCCCCTTGGGCACAGGTTTACCATGATGCAAGTAGCAGAAACTAATGCAGTGGCTTATCCACTTAGAAATAGTCTGCTTTGATATAGCTTTCCCCTCTGCTCCTGTAGCAAATGCCACCAGTAGTTGCTCAGACTTTCTTAGAGATTTGATCCTGTTTAGATCTTAGTTGTCCGTGTACATCCAATGAATGCAGAATCCACTTCCCCTTGTTTGATTTGGGTAAAATGTTGGCAGGTGAATTGTTTGGTTAAGAGCCACACTGGATACCACCTTAGGTATAAAAGAGGGATTGGTCCTGAGGGACACCCTGTCCGGGTAAAATGTAATAAAAGGCTCCACAGCCATTAGAGCCTGTAGTTCTGAAACCCTTCTTGCTGAAGTGATTGCTAAGAGGAAAGCTGTTTTCCAAGATAAAAATTTTATATCCGCAGTAGCTGCTGTTTCAAAATGAGGTAGGGTGAGTTTTCCAGCACAAATTTGAGGTCCCATGCAGGAGTTGATCATCTTCTGGGAGGCCTTAAATTTTTGGCCCCTCTTAAGATACTGTTTAAGCAGAGGATGAGAAAAGAGGGGAGGCTCCATTTTGTAATGAGCCGAGATGGCAGAGGCATGGATTTTTATTGAAGAAAAAGATAGGCCCTTGTCAAGCATCTCAGTCAAATATTGTAAAATCTGAGGGACACTGGGCTTTGCTGTGTCCATTCCTTGTACTTGGTTCCAAGCACAGAATCTCTTCCATTTATCAGCATAAGATTTTCTAGTATTAGGCCTTCTGGCTTCCAAAAATGACATCCATCACAAATTGACTGAGAGGTGGTGTTTACATAATTAAATGATCAGACATGCTGCAAGGTTCAGAGTTTGGAGCGGAGTGTGCAGAATTTGATTGTTCTGCTGAGACAGTAGATGAGGTATTTGTGGCAAGTACCAAGGAGGGAGTTGAGACATATTCCTTAGAATTGGGTACCAGTGCTGGCGAGGCCAGTCTGGAGCAATTAGGATCATTCTTGTTTTTTCCTGTCAGACCTTTAGTATGACCTTGGAGAGAAGAGGCAGAGGGGGAAAGGCATATACTGATAGGTTTTTCCAACTGAAGGATAGGGCATCCATTTTCCATGCTTGTCTGTGATAAGTCCTTGTGTAGAATTTGTCCAGTGGATAATTTTGGGTAGAGGCAAATAGATCTATGTCTGGGCTCCCCCATTTCTGTGTTAGCATGCTGAAGATTTGTGGATCCAGTTTCCACTCATGCGGGTCCATAAGACTTCTGCTTAGGTCGTCCGCCAGAGTATTTTGTTTTCCTGGCAGGAAATGAGCTTGAAGATGTATTTGGTAAGTCAAAGCTGTGTTCCACAATGCCATGTCTAGTCTGCAAAGGGGGTAGGAATGCGTACCCCACTGCTTGTTTATGTACCACATAACTGTGGTGTTGTCCATCTTTATCAGTAGCTGTCCTGGATGAAGTAAGTCCTTGAAGGCTGTCAGAGCATTCTGAACAGCTAGCATCTCTTTCTGGTTGATATGCAGATGCATTTGTTTTGGGCTCCATTTGCCCTGAATGCATCTCCCTGCCAGGTGGGCCCCCCATGCATAGTCTGATGAGTTTGTAGTTAGGATTTGGGTGGCAGGGGGTAGAGTGAATGACAGTCCCTTGTTTTGGTGACAGGTCTTTGCCCACTAAAGAAACTCCTGTTGTAGGCAGGGAATGAGAGGAATTAAAAGTTATGTACTTACCATAACGTTCCATCTGAGTAGGTGGATTCATTTGTCTGCAACCTGTGGGTATGGATCCGATATCGGATCCGAACCGGCATGGTTTATCCAGCTATGGATCCGAGCTCCTAGCTCCTCCCCTCACCCATAATGCCCTGCTTTCCCTACATGACCTCAGATCGAGTTTGCCCTGTACCAAATACCCTAACCAAAGGGTAACGCATCCTATGCAGGAAACTGACAAGGCCAGGGGGATAGGAGGGCGGGATGGTTGCAGCCAAATGAATCCACCTACTCAGATGGAACGTTATGGTAAGTACATAACTTCTAAATCTGAAGTAGGAGAATTCATTTGTCAGCAACCTGTGGGACAAAAAGAGTCCCCAGCTACCCGAGTCTTGGGCGGCCATCATGGAAGGATATTCCGGAGCACGGCGGAGCCAAAGGATGCTCTACCTCTAGACGTGATATCCAGCTTGTAATGAGAAATAAAGGTATGAGATGAAGCCCAAGTGGCTGCTGAACAAATGTCATCCAGAGGAACCCTAGCCTTAAAGGCCGCTGAGGTAGAAACAGACCGGGTCGAATGAGCATGGACTCCCTCCGGTGCAGACCTCCCAGAAGCTTGGTAAGCTAATAGAATACACTGGGAAATCCAACGTGACAAAGAGACTTTGGAAATTGGTTTACCCAGATTGAATTTGGCAAAGGAAATGAACAATTGGGCGGATTGCCTATGACCAGCTGTCCTGTTAAGATAAAAACAAAGCTGCCTGTGAACATCCAAGGAATGCAGCTTGTATTCGCCTTTGTTCTGATATTTAGGAAAGAAAACAGGGAGGTTGATGGACTGATTAATGTTCGCTTTTAGGAAGAAAGGAGGGATTGATCCTGAGGCACACGCGGTCCGGATGGAAGACCAAGTAAGGCGGTTTCATGGACACGGCTTGAAGTTCAGAAACACTCTTGGCTGAAGTAATGGCTACTAAAAATGCAGTCTTAAGGGACAAGAATTTTAGATCTACTGTGGCCACAGGCTCAAAGGGGGGAGCGGTCAAGGCCTGAAGAACCAAAGAAAAATCCCAAAGAAAGATCCCACGGTGGAACCGTCTCCTTGACAGGGGGTCTAAGCAGAAAGGTGCCTTTTAGGAAGATTTTACATAACTTGGCAGACATAAGAGGCCCAGAGTCATGACCAACATGGTAATGAGAAATGGCCGCTAGCTGAACTTTGACCGTGGAACTACTGGCGCCATCATTAAAGAGAGTAGTAAGGAAGTCTAGAACCAAAGGAAGGAACCGTGAAGGGATCTAGACCCTCCGCCCAAATGGAGAAGCGCTTCCATTTACTGCGGTAAATTTTTCTGGTAGAGGGTTTATGAGCCGCTACCAGAATGGCCTTAACTGGGGACGAGATACCGGAGTCCTGATTAGGAGTGGAACTGGAGCAGCCAAGCAGTCAGCTTCAAGTTGTCCAGGTTCGGAGTTGGTAGGTTCGATGGGTGTGATATCAGATCCGGAATGGGATCTAGAATCCAAGGTGGATTCACTGAATGAGACCTTAGGTAAGGGAACCAGATCTGTTGAGGCCAGAATGGGGCTATGAGGATCATTCTGCACCCCAACCGAGAGGCTTTCTGAAGCACCTGGAGTATCAGAGGCAGAGGGGGGTAAAGAAGACCGGGAGGCCAAGCATGCACCAGAGCGTCTCTCGGGGAATCCCCTGGAGGAGGGATTAGAGCGAAAAAACTGTCGCACTTGGTGTTTAAGGGAGAAGCAAAGAGATCGCAACAAGGAGTCCCCCACTGTGCGAAGATACGTTTTGCTACTTGAGCATTGAGAGATCACTCGTACGGGGAGAGAATGGTGTGACTGAGCTTGTCCGCAAGGATGTTGGACCGACCTGGAAAATGCGTTGCGATGAGAAAGCGGTTGGTGGAGATCGCCCATTCCCACACTCTCATGGCTTCTCGACATAAAGGGTAAGACCTGGTTCCCCTCTGTTTGTTGATGTACCAGACCACCGACATATTGTCTGACTGAATCGCAATTGTTCCCAGGGGAAGAAAGGCTTGATGTGCTTGCAACGCCAAGAGCACCGCCCTCATCTCCAGAACATTGATATGCAGGGAGGTCTCTGAGTCGTTCCACGTGCCTTGGACCGTCCGGCCCGCAAAATGCCCCCCCCCCCACCCAAGGCGGGAGGCGTCCGTGGTCACTGTGGCAAGAGGGGGAGATGCACAAAAGGGGCAGCCTCCGTGGAGATCCGTGGAATGGAGCCACCACAAGAGAGACCGCTTGCAAGCCTTGCTGATTGTAATGGGGTGATGCAGGGGGAGAGAAAGATATGACCATTGTACTTGAAGCGTCCACTGAAGTACCCGCATGTTCAAGCGGGCGAGTGGGAGAAGAGAAATCGCTGCCGCCATAGACCCTAGTGCCCTCAGGACCAATTCCGCCGGAACCGAGCTGGAGTGGAGGATGGCCCGCACCTGGAGTCGCAGATTCCGAACTCTTTTGGTTGTGAGAAAGGCCCTTAACTTCCTCGTGTCTAACCTGGCTCCTATGAATTCTATCAACTGAGTAGGGGCCAGGTTGGACTTTCCTACGTTTACCGTGATGCCTAGCCAGGGAGCTAGGGAGCTAGGCGAAGAAAGGAGTCTCTTGCCAAGGACAGCAGATGCCTTGTTGGGGCGGTGAGAAGTCAGTCGTCCAGGTACGGAGAGACCTGCACCCCCTGAAGCCTCAGGTGGGCCGCAACCACTGCTAACACTTTGGTGAACACCCTGGGGGCTGTGGTGAGACCAAAGGGAAGGACCCTGAACTGGTAGTGACTGGCTCCCAGCCGGAAGCGAGGAAACCTCCTGGACCGTCTGTCCATTAGTATGTGGTAGTACGCATCCTTGAGGTCTATAGAGCACATCCAGTGATTCTCTCCCGGAAGGGGGAGGATGGATTGTAAAGTGACCATCCGGAACTTCTCCTTGGGAACTGCCAGGTTTAATAGGGACAAGTCCAGAATGGGTCTTAGGTCCCCCGTCTTTTTTGGCACTAAAAAGAACCTGGAGTAGAACCCTGATCAGATCTGGTCTGGGGGGGACGGGCTGGATGGCTCTTTTCCTCAGCAGATAGCCAATTTCTGCTGAAGCGGCCTCCCTCTGATCGGGTGGAACGTCGGGGAGGGATTTTAGTTTTGGGACATGAAGAAATGGGATTTTGTATCCTCTGGATATAATCCGGAGGACCCAGCGGTCTGATGTTATGGACTCCCATGCCGCTAGGTGCTCGAACATCCCCCGACTGCCTCCAGAGTGGAGCAGTCGGGCAACCCCTCAGGGTTGCTGCGTGGGCCGTTCAGAGAAAGGTTCTCTGGACCCAAAATTCCTGGGAGCCCCTCTGCCCCTGGGGCGGCGTCCTCCCTGTCCTCCTCCGCCACGGAAGGACTGGTTGTCCGTAGCGGGTTGGGATTGCTGCGACTTCCGGAACCACATCTTCTTCTGGCCCTTTTGGTTCCTAGAGTAGGACCTCTGGGGCACAGAGAAGCAGACTCCGACTGCAGACAGCGTCTTCCCATCCTTCTCGCTCTGGACCAAGGTGTTCCAAACCGTCTTGCCAAAAAGGGCAGAACCGTCAAAGTGGGTGTTCGCGAATGACGCCTTGAAGGGCTCCGTGAAATCGCAATGGCGGAGCCAGGCCTGGCGTCTCGTGACTAGGCCTACTCCTGCAACTCTAGCGTCTCCCTCGGTAGCATGGGAAAGTAACCGCACAGAGGTATTGGTCACGGAACGAAGAGTGGCCATACGGGTGGAGTGCAAAAGTTTGTCCTCCTCCGACATTGACTCTGGGGGGGATGCAGCGTATTTTTTGATAAGATCACGCTGCATCCTAATGACATGTGCCAGATAGTTGAGCGCCCTCACTGAGAAGGTCGCTGAACTAAACATTCGCGTCCCCAAGCGGTCCATCATCCGAGACTCCTTGCTCGGAGGATGAACTGAGGGACTCTCTTGAGCGAGTTCCCTCTTAGTGGCTGCTGCCGTCAACATGGCATCTACCGGGGGTCCCTTGCTCCAGTGGGCACAGTCCGCAGGGGGGCTAAGAATCCTGTCCGGCCTCTTGGGGATTGGCTCCACGGTGTCCGGTTCCTTCCACGCCCTGGTGGTAATGAGGTCCACCAGGGGGTCGGCAGGAGGGGACACCCAAGAGGTAGACTGGCCCACTTCAAATGCCTCCAAGAACACGGACTCGTCTGAGGAAGACTTTGGGGCAGACCACCCACCTCTTATACGAAGCATTTCCATGATGTCTCCAAAGGAGACATCCTCGGGGGGTGATCTTGGGGAGCCTTCCCCTTCCTCCAAGTCCGTGTCTTCAGTTAAAGACTCGGGGGAGTCTATGTGCCTCCTCTTACATGTGTGCTTGAGAGGTGCTTCCTCGGGGGGGCTGTCCGAGGAGCCCTCGCAAGCGGTGTCCAGTTCCAAAAGAACTGCTTGGGGCACTGAAACGGGCTGTCCCAGTGGCCGGGTGATGGAAGCCTGACCCAGAGCAGATGGAGTGCGGGACTGAGCCGAAGCAAGTGCAGGGGGTCCGGATGCCCTCAACAGAGCCCTCTCCACTACATCAAAAGCCGAAGGGGAGCCGGCCTCGACCAAAGGATCCGACAGTCTGCTCCCCCTCGGATCCGAGGAGTGGATTGGAGCCGGCGCCGAGCCCCACAGATCCGAGGGACCAGTGCGCTCCGACACGGACAGCGCCGAAGGCACACTGAGTCCCCCGGATCCGAAGCTCGGACCAAGGCTCCGAGAGGTCAGATCCGACACACTCGAGGGCAGGGTCGGATCCGAAGTACCCAGTACTGTCAGCGCTGACCCACCCCTGGCTCCGAAGCTGCTTGGCTCAGAGCGCTCCGAGCCCGGGTAGCGGGTCGGAGAAGGAGCTATGGGCTTGAAAAATGGGGTTGAGCAGGAGCACTCCCATCTGCATCTGGGCCTGGATGAACCTTCTCATCATCCGGTCCAGATCAGCGTCGGAGAGGCTATAGGTAGACCTCGAGGAGGCTACCGAGGTAGGCCTTGAGTACCGCCTCGAAGGAGATCGGGTCTCCTCCTCCTCAGGCCCCAGTGAAAAGGATGGGGACTGGAGCAGAGGAGGAGAGCCAGCAGCCAGAGAGGCCGGAGGAGAAGCCCACTTAGCCAGCGGGGCCGAGACGGAGGTCTCAGCCCGCCGCTTGTGGTGCTTCTCTCTCCGGTCCTTCTTCCTGGCTTCCCTCTCCTCCGAACCCGTAGAGGGAGTTTGAATCCCGGGAGGATGAAGGGGAGCAGGTAAGGCAGGAACCGCCGGAGCGGTAACTACCAACGGGGCGGAGGCCGAAGCAGAGTCCGGGGGCAAGAGTCCCGCCAAGACCAGCTTCGACCTCCGCTCCTTCAATGCCCTGGGGTTGAACCCTGCACAGATTGAACACCCAGAGGTGAGGTGTTCAACCCCAAGGCATCGAACGCACCGAGTGTGGCCATCAGCAGGGGATAGCTTATGGCCACACTCGGAGCATTTTGAAAAGATTGCCTTTGGGGCTTCAGACATTTTCACTAATCTACTACCTTTTTTTTTTTTTTTTTTTTTTAACAAAAAAAGAAGTTAAGTTAACCACTCACAGAAGGCCCCAAAGAATCCACACTTTTACAAGCTCATTACCAGCGAGGGGAGGGTACTACAAAGTTAACCAATTTAACAAAAAATTAGCTTAAAAAAGAGGGAAAACCTAAAACATTCACACAAAAAAGGTATTTTTTGACAGAAATTCCCTAGTAAAACACCAAAATTAGCACTTAGCTGACAGGAGCTCAAAATCCAGCTGTCACCATGAACACGGCAAACTAGATCTGAGGTCATGTAGGGAGAGCAGGGCATTATGGGTGAGGGGAGGAGCTAGGAGCTCGGATCCATAGCTGGATAAACCTTGCCGGTTCGGATCCGATATCAGATCCATACCCACAGGTTGCTGACAAATGAATTCTCCTACTTCAGATTCATTGTTTCCAGACTGTGACAATATTGGCTCCATAAACTTTTTAGGTACCACTGAAGTTCCTCATATGCAGTCTCGCATATGGAATTAGTAGAATGTGCAATGCCATGAACCCCAAAGCCTGCAGAATTTGTCTTGCAGATAACTGGGTTTTTTGTTGCCATTTATTTGAAGTATGTTGTCAGTTGCCATTGTTTGTCTGGTGTAAGGTAAGCCATCTGGGTAGTTGTATTCAAGCTTGCACCCAGGAATGCAATTACTTGAGAGGGTACCAGTTGGGATTTCTTTTCGTTTATCGTGTATCGTGTACCCTAAGGCATGTTAGAAGCCTTTTTACAAATGGCAGATGTTGAAGAGTGTCCTTGTCCTCTGCTTGAATGAGACAGCTGTCCAGATAAGGATAAATGTGTATGCTTCTTTGTTTGCAGAATGCAATTACTGGTGCCAGGCAAAAGGGCAGTGCAGAGAATTGGTAATGCAAAAAACCTGCCTTGAAGCGGAGGTATCTTCTGCACGATTCCTTTATTGGGATATGCAGGTATGTCTCTTGAATCAAGAGTCACTAGCCAAGTGTTCCTGCCCAGCATTGGCAGTAGCTGTTGTAAAGTCAGCATTTTGAATTTTGGAATGTCCGGGAATGTGTTCAAAATCGATAAATCCAGTATTGGATGCCAGACATTGTCTTTTCTGGGTACCAGGAAAAGTCTGGAATAAAAACCTTGTCCTTTTTCCTTTTCTGGTACTGGTTAAATAGCCCCCATATCCATGAGGGACATAACTTGTTTCTGAGCCTCTGCCCACTGATTTTGTGGCAGATCTGGCCAACCGTTTGGAACTGGCAAAGTATGGAAATTAAATCTGTACCCCTGGGATACTATGTTTAATACCCACTTGTCCTGGGTAATTAACTGCCAATTTTGAGCATGAAGTGCTAATTCCCCCCCCCCCCAAGGGGGCTGCCAAAAGATAAGTGCTTGGTGAAGGTAGAGGGAAGTCATTGAGACTGCTTACTGTAGGGTTTGTGCTTTGTTTCCTCCAGATATGGAGGTGGAGGCACCCCATTGCTTTGACCTGTAAGAACCCTGTGATTGGTATCTAGAGCCTTTTGAGCGCCTGGATTTGCTTTGAGAGGCTCTGTTGGACACAGGAAAGGAGCAATTATTAGTAGGCCAGTGCCTACTGAACCTGGGTGGCTGCAGTTGTAAGAAATATTTTACAGTTTGCACAGATTTAGCTTGGTCTTCCATTTTCTTTAAAACATCTTCAGCCTTATTACCAAACAGAGCATCATGCTGCAAGGGGGCATCCAACAATTTAGCTTTAACTTGATCAGGCAGATTTTGCTCCTTGAGCCAGGCATGCCTTCAAATTACAGATCCAGTTACTGCGGCCCTGAAAGAGGCCTCCAAGGAATCAAAACCACATTGCAAAGTATGCTTTCCAACCTGTTCTGCTGAATGCAATAATTCCTGTAATTCTTTATTTTCCACACAGTCAGAAATCAACATAATTTTCTGTTTCAATAAGCCCATAACATGCTGTTCATATTTAAGCATATGAAACTGGCAGTTTAAGGCCCTAATTGCCAAGGTTGCAGACGTATAAACCTTCTTTCCCCATCTATCCAGCGCCCTGGAATCTCTATCAGAGGGGGTAGGATTTTTGGCTGTAGAGGCCTTTACACCTTTGGGACCCTGTGAGATAGTTTCAGGATCAGCAGCAGGATTTTTGAATAGAAATTTGTGGGAGTCAGGAACCCTGTAATATCTGTCTGGCTTACTAGGAGCCGGAGGTAGGGAATCAGGAGCCATGCTTGATTCCGAAAACACAACAACAATGTCTAATAAAAGAGGTATTGCCAAAGGCCTATGCTGAGGAAGAAGGAAATCTCTCAGCCTCTTTTATGATTCAGAGAAATCCTGACTCTCCCAGTGAAAATGTTCCCTTAAAAAGTATGCAAGGTTTCCCCAAAAGAGTAATCCTCGGGGGGAGATGCAGATGGGATGGATTCATCTGCATCAGAGTCCCCATAGGGTGGAATAGAAATTTCCTGATCAGAAGAGGAATCAGAAGAAATGAAAACCTGATCTGAAGATTCATAATCAGTGCCTTGCCTAGGCCTCTTAGCAGGGGGGGGGGGGTTGGGAACCCCTGATCAAGGTAATTGTCCTCAGCCATTTTGATCATTTGTCCTCAGCCATTTTGATCATCTGCTTTTTTAGGCATAGGGCCCTGAGCACGTGGCTCAGGAGTCATTTTTTTAGACATAGATGTTTTTGATCTTGTTTTTGAGGCTGGCGTCAGCTTTATATAGAAATGTTGAGGCCTGAAAACACCCTCAGAAGCTGGTGCCTGCTCAGCGGCTCTGGATCCATCCAAGGGAGAGACATCCGCAGGTTCAATACTCTGAGAATCTCGCGGCATACCAGACTCTGCATGGATCTCGGTAGAAGCCTGCGACTCAAAAGTAGCAGGTATCAGGGGCTGCGAAAGCACCTCATCGAGTACCAGCAAATCGGCGACTGACCTAGGAGAACTTTCATGGGTTTTGGACCACAACGGTCTGTCTGTCTTTTTCTTTGCGGTTTTTTTGTAAACTCCGGTAGTCAGTCTGCTAACCGATGACATTTCAGGGTAATTAAATCTTGATCCAAAACATTTAGAAGCAAAAATATACTGACGCTTAATAGTGCGTTGGTTAAATCTAGCACAAAACCAACAGCAAGGCATGTTGATCTGGGCCTAGGCAAAGAATACAATACAAATGAAAATCCTTATGAGGTATCGGCTTCCCACAAGTAATGCAATTATTAACTTTTACTGACATCGGTAAGGAGCTAGAAAAAAAGATTCCCCAATGGGGTACTTAGCTATAGTTGAAGACTTCGGTTCTGAAACTCGAATGTGAAAATTTCAGGAGTCGTCCGACCGGCACTTGCGAACTGCTTTGGCTTCGGGCACCACGAGGCAAGAAAGACTGAATAAAATGGTGTCAGCTGCATGTTTTATACCCCTGACGACCTGACGTCATGGAAGAGGAGACAGCAACTGACGCAGGACCCATCACTTTGTTATTCAGGCCGACTGTGAGCAACCTGCCAGCAGATTACCCAAATGTAATGACTGCAACAGTGAAACATGAAGAAAGTACAGTTTTGTACCTACCATAAATGTAGATGTCCGATAGGTATGCATCTGCAGTCACAACATATGGGTTGTCCTGCCTCAGGCAGCCCTTCGGTCGGCTGGATTCCAAAGTCTGGGTCTGGCCTCGGCTGATGTCGCACTTTCCCCGACGTCATAGCTTCTGGGGTATAAAGGCATCAGCCAACGCCATTTTCCTCAGTGTTTCTTGCCCCAGATGCCAGTTGCCCTCTAGGAAGGCTAAATTTGGATAAATGTTGAATGTTCCAAACAGTAGCAAAATATATATATATATATATATATATATATCAGTAGCAAAATATATATATATATATATATATATATATATATATATATATATATATATATATATATATACACATACACATATACATATATATATATATATATATATATACATACACATATATACAAACAAACAAATACACCATAATAGATTCCCCCAGCTAGCTGAAAGAGGGGTAAGCACCCTAGGAGTACCACAGAGGGGAAGGAGGGTAATCCTGACTGCAGATGCATACCTATCGGACATCTACATTTATGGTAGGTACAAAACTGTACTATGTCCTTCAAGGATGCATCTGCAGTCATAACATATGGGTAGAATACCATAGTCAAACTGGGGGAGGAGGTACTAAGATAAGGATGGTGTAGTTAAGATCCCCTGTAAAACTGCAGTTGCAAAGCCTGCTCGGGATCTGGAGTATAAAGGTAGATTGTAATGCTTGGCAAATGTATGCACGGAGCTCCAAGTAGCAGCTTCTAAAATGTCCTTGGTAGCCACCCCTCGTAGGAAAGCTGTAGTGGTGGCTGTGGCCCTTGTGGAATGAGGCCTGATATTTTCAGGAGCTGTCTTTCCATGAAAAGAGTAGCAAAAGCAAATGCAATTTCCTATCCATTTTGAAATTGTCTGTTTGGAAATTGCTTTTCCTTGCACCCCAGTTGCATATGCTACAAATAGTTGGTCAGTTTTTCTGCTGGTTTTAGTTCTGTCCAGATAGTAGCGTAGTTGTCTGTGTATATCCAAGGTGTGCAAAAGTTTTTCTCCTTTGTTCTGTGGGTTAGGGAAGAACATAGGCAAATGAATAGCTTGGTTCAAGGATACCCTGGATACCACCTTTGGCATGAAAGTAGGATTGGTTCTCAGAGACACTCTATCCTGGTGAAAAATAAGGAAAGGCTGCACTGCCATTAATGCCTGTAACTCGGATACTCTTCTTGCTGAAGTGATTGCCAGAAGGAAAGCAGTTTTCCAAGATAAAAAACTGTAAGTCTGCTGATGCTGCTGGTTCAAAAGGAGGTAGTGTTAATTTTTCCAGCACAAAATTGAGATCCCATGCAGGCAGAGGGGGTCTCCTTGGAGGTTTAACATTTTTGATCCCTCTCAAAAATTGTCTGAGAAGAGGGTGAGAAAAGATAGGAGGATCCATATTGTATTCTGCTGAAATTGCTGAAGCATGAATCTTAATGGAAGAGTAGGACAGGCCATTGTGGAACAATTCTGCTAAGTATTCTAGGATGTGTGCTAGGTTTGCCACTGTGACATCTGTGCCTTTTGATGTGCTCCAAATGAGGAATCTCTTCCACTTAGCTGAGTACGTCTTCCTTGTGGAGGGTCTGCGAGCCTCCAGGATAATGTCCTTGACCCTCTGAGATAAGACAGTTTGGTTTGGTTTTAAGCAATTTTCCAGGCAGTTAGTTGCAGTGTTTTCAAGTTTGGATGCAGGGTCTTGAAATTGTTCTGCGTTAGAAGAGGCCATAGGGGTAGAGGCCATGGGTTCGCCTGAGACATGCTTCTCAGTAGCGGATACCAGTGCTGTCTTGGCCAGTCCGGAGCTATTAGTATCACCTTTGGCTGCTCCTCCCTGATCTTCAGTAGAACCTTGTACATCAATGGGAGAGGTGGAAATGCATACACTGTTAGGGCATTCCAGCTGAGAGAGAGTCCACCCTCCAGGCTAGTGGGTGGTATGTCCTTGAGCAGAATTTCTTCAGTTGGTGGTTGAGTGGGGAGGCGAACAGATCTATCTCTGGCATTCCCCATTTCTTTGTTATGAGTTTGAAGATGTCTGGATGCAGCATTCATTCGTGGGCATCCGTGGTAGTTCTGCTTAAGCTGTCTGCTAGTGAATTCTCTTTTCCTGGTACGAATTTGGCCTGCAGCTGGATATTGAGATTCAGGCCTAGGTTCCACAGATCCATTGCCATTCGGCATAGAGGGTAGGAATGTGCCTCCCTGCTTGTTTATGTACCACATGACCGTGGTGTTGTCTGTCCTTATCAGCAGATGTCCTTGCTGGAGGAATGGTTTGAATGCCTCGATTGCATGCTTCACTGCCAGCATCTCCTTTTGGTTTATGTGCAAGTTTAGCTGGCCTTGAGACCATAGACCTTGGATACATTTGTCCTCCATGTGTGCTCCCCATCCTAGGTCTGAGGCGTCCGTGGTGATGGTCTGCCTTGGTTTTGGTTTGTTGAAAGGCAACCCTCTGTTGGACTGGCAGGCCTGAGCCCACCACAGGAATTCCTTTTGAAGGCATGGAATGATTGGTATCATGGTTTCTAGACTGTGCCTGTGTTGAGACCATACATTCCTTAGGTACCATTGTAATTTCCTCATATGCAGCCTGGCATGCGGGATCAAGATTATGCAGGATGTCATGTAACCCAGGGCCTGCAGGACTTTCCTTGCAGTAAGCTGTGCTTGTCTTGTCAAGGTCATGAAGTAATCTGGAAGTTGTTTTTGTTTTTCTTCTGTGAGAAAAGCCATCTGAGTTATTGTGTCCAGATCCGCACCCAAAAAGGTTATTCTTTGGGATGGCACTAGTCTTGACTTTTGGATGTTGACTGTGTATCCCAAGGCCTGTAAGAGGTGTATGACATAGGCCAAATCCTTTATCAATTTTGTCTTGTTGTCCGCTTGTATTAGGCAGTCGTCCAGGTATGGGTAGATTTGAATTCCCTGAAGTCTGCAATGTGCAATTACTGATGCCAGGCATTTCGTGAATACTCTGGGCGCAGTAGATAAGCCAAAGGGTAATGCTGAGAATTGATAATGCTCTGATCCTGCAAGAAATCTGAGGTGTCTTCTGCAATCTGGTCGGATAGGGACGTGCAGGTATGCCTCCTTGAGATCTAGAGTCACCAGCCAAGACTCCTTGCCCAACATGGGAAGAAGTTGCTGTAGGGTCAGCATTTTGAATTTTGGCACAATGAGATATGTGTTCAGTGCGGACAAGTCGAGAATAGGCCTCCATGTTTTTCTTTTCTTGGTACAAGGAACAGTCTGAAGTAAAATCCTTGGCTTTGTTCCATAGATGGTACCCTTTCTATCGCTTTCATCTGAAGTAAATTGTTGATTTGTCTTAAAGCCTCTGGCTTCTGGTTTGGTGGAAGGTTTGGCATTCCGCTCCTTTTTGGTAAAGTGTGGAAGTGAAACCTGTATCCTTTGTCTATTGTTTGCAATGTCCATATGTCCTTTGTAATGCAATGCCAGTTTGAGAATAAAGCCAGCTTTCCACCCAAGGGAGCTTCCAGTTGTTCCCTGGTAGGCAGGATCAGAGTCAAGTCATTGTGTCTGTCCTGTGGTAGTGGTTGCAGTTGCAGCTATGGCAGTACTCCTCTGGTTGGCAGGCTGCCACTGACGGCCCCTGTAGGCACCCTTTGATTGACCTCTGCCTCTAGGGCGTCTATTCCTGCCCCTCTGTGCTCTGGAGGTGTCTGGAAAGGACCAATTCTTTGAAGGCCAGTTTCTGCTGAACCTCGGTGGTTGGACCTGCAGAAATTCCTTTACTGTTTGCACAGATTTTGCTTTTTCTTCCACTTTCTTTAGAATCTCCTGTGCAGGGGAGCCAAATAAACTTTGTTTCTCCATTGGAGCATCTAGGAGTTTAGCCTTGACATGGTCTGGCAAGGATTGCTCTTTAGCCAGGCATGCCTCTAATTACTGCCCCAGTCATAGCTGATCTAAATGAAGCCTCCAGTGCATCATAGCCACATTTTAAGAAATGATTACTGACCTGCTGAGAGTTGTGTACCAAATCCTGAAGGGATTTACTGTCTAAAGGTTCAGGAGAAGAAAGCTTTTTATTCAGCTGATCTAACAAATATTCTTGGTACTGTATCATATGGAATTGACAGTTTAATACCCTGGCAGAAAGAGTAGCAGATGTATAAACCATTTTACCCCATCTTTCTAATGCTCTAGACTCTCTTTCAGAGGGTAGGGGATTTTTGGCAGTGGCAGCTGCAACACCTTTTGGGCCCTGAGAAATAGTTTCTGGGTCTGCAGCATGGGCTTTATACAAGTGGAAGTGCGAATCTGGGACCCTGTAATATCTGTCTGGTTTGGCAGGGGCCGGGGGAAGAGAATCAGGTGCAGAACTGACATCATTATACACATCATCAATTACAGGTAGCACTGGTGGTATGGCTAAGGGCCTATGCTGGGGCAGATGTAAAAATGTCCTTAATCTTTTTCTGGAATCAGAAAAATCCTGACCCTGCCATTGAAAGTGTTCCCTCATAGAGTGTAAAGTCTCCCCAAAGGAAAAATCTTCAGGAGGGGAGGCTGAAGGAATACAGTCCTCTGCATCTGAGTCCTCATAAGGCGAATAGGCCCCTTCCTGATGGTCTGACAAATCAGATCCATCTGAGGAGTAATCAGAGGAGAGAGGTTCAGAGGGTTCAGTCCTAGGCCTTTTGTCAAGTGGAGGTTGGGAGGCCCTGTCTGGGTGAGGTTGGGAACCCCTAATTAAGGATATAGGGTCCTCAGCAAGACTGAGAATCTGAGAACATGAGGAAGGCCTCTGTGAAGTAGATTTGGCAGGTAAAGCTTTTGAAAGTTTGGCAGCTTTAGCCCTGGAGAAGGCCTTAATAGACATAGAAGCTGGGGGCCTAGCTGCCCCACGTGCAGGAGTAGAAATGTCCAATGGAATGGTGTCAGACAATTCTTGAGCGCTAGCTTCGGTAGGGATTTCTGAAGCCGACTCAGCCGGGGCCTCTCTGGCCTCGGTTGTCGGAGGAATGGTTTCGGTCGTAGTAAGAACCGAGGACTCTGTTTCAGCCGAAACCGAGACACTCGCAGTAGGCCTAACCGTGGTTTCAGCCGAAACAGTGGGCCGCGAGTGCCTGTCCTTTTCCCTGCGTTTTTTGGCCATATGCGTAGTCGGAGTCTCCGATGGCATTTTATATGCAAAAGCGGATCCGAAAAATTCTTCTGCAAACTCCGACCGACGTCTAAGAGTCCGTCGGTTGAAGGAGGCACAGGCTAAACAAGCTGATACGTCGTGGTCTGGGCCTAAGCAAGGAAGGCAGTAAGAATGGAAATCCTTATGAGGTATTTGTTTCCCACAAGTTAAACAATTATTTACTTTGTCTGACATCGGCTGAGGCAAGAAAGAGTCCCCAACGGGGTACTTAGCTTTTTTCGAAGTCTTCGGTAGCTGAAATCTCTGGATCTGACCGACCGGCATTTGTGAACAGCTTCTGCTTCGGGCACCGCGCGGCAAGAAAGACTGAGGAAAATGAGGTCGGCTGATGCCTTTATACCCCAGAAGCTATGACGTCGGGGAAAGTGCAACATCAGCCGAGGCCAGACCCAGACTTTGGAATCCGGCCGACAAAAGGGCTGCCTGAGGCAGGACAACCCATATGTTATGACTGCAGATGCATCCTTGAAGGACATCATCCCTTTCTACAACATCTTGCTGCACTTCACGTTGGAAGGAGATGCGAAGAGATCGCAACAAGGCTGACCCCACTCCCGAAAGATCTGCTCCACTATTGAAGGATTCAGACACCACTCGTAAGGCATCAGTATAGTCAGACTTAACCTGTCCGCCAGGATGTTGGACCATCCCGGAATGTGCGCTATCATCAGAAAGCGACCAGTGGAGATCTCCCAGTCTCAAACTCTCATAGCCTTGCGACAAAGGGGGTAAGATCTGGTCCTTACCTGTTTGTTGACATACCAGACCACTGACATGTTGCCTGATTGAACTGCAATGGTTCCCAAAGGAAGAAAGGCATGATGGGCCTGCAATGCCAAAAGGACCGCCCTCATCTCCAGAACATTTATATGCAAACTGGTCTCAACAGGAGATAGGCCTTTGACTGTCCTGCCCAAACAATGCCCCCCCCCACCCAAGTTGGGAGGCATCCGTGGTCACTGTGGCTTGGACAGGAGCTGGAACAAAAGGTGGCCTTCTCCAGGATTTCCGGAGAGTACATCCACCAAAGAAGGGACGACCTGCAGACTCGACTGAGGTGTATTGGATACGATAATAGAAGATCCAACAGGGACTATTGCACCGGTAGAGTCCACTGTAGTACTCGCATGTGTAACCGGGCACACGAAGAAGAGTTACGGTCGTTGCCATAGAACCTAGGGCCCTCAAAAACTATTCTGTCGAGGGAAGGTGAGAACAGTAGATCAGAGAAACATGCATCCTCAGGTTTCAAACTCTCTCCGTGGTCAGGAAGATTTTGCATTGCAGTGCGTCTATCCATGCTCCAATGCAGTCTATCACCTAAACAGGATCCAGAAGAGATTTGGATGCGTTGACTGTAATCCCCAAGTGAAGTGTAAGCTTTAGGAAATAACCCCTGGTTTCACAAAGTAGATGCCTGGTGGGAGCAGTGAGGAGCCAATCGTCCAGGTAGAACTGAATCCCCCTGAAGCCTCAGGTGAGCCGTTACTACTGCCATCACTTTGTTGAACATCCTGGGTGTTGTGGTGAGAACAAAGGGTAGGGCTCGAAATTGGTAACAATTGACTCCTAGCCGGTACTGGAGGAACCTCCTGGAGCTTCTGTACATCTTTATATGACAGTAGGCAAACTGGAAGTCTAACTAGCACATCCAGTCGCTCTCTTGCAGGTAGGGCACGATGGACTGTAAGATGACCATCCGGAATTTTTCTTTGGCAACTGATAGGTTCAGGATAGACAGGTCCAGAATGGGCCTCAAGTCCCCCATTTTCTATGGCACCAAAAAGAACCTGGAGTAGTTGCCCGATCCGGACTGATCTGGGGGGATGGGTTTGATGGCTCATTTTTCTAGCAGCTTGGAAATTTGCAGTGCTGCTGCCTCCCCTTGCGTGGGTAGGACATCCAGGAGGTGTTTGAAAAGTTTGGGAGAAATCACAAAAGGGATAGAGTATCCTCTGGATATAATCTGAAGCACCCAGCGGTCTGATGTTATGGACTCCCATGCCGCTAGGTGCAATGACGATCAACCCTCGACTGCCTCCAGAGCAGAGCAGTTGGGCAACCCCTCAGAGTTGTTGCCCGGGCCTGTCCGAGAATGGTTCTCGAGACCCAAAATTCCTGGGACCTCCTCTGCCTATCCTGTCCCCCTCTGCCTTTGGGGGAAGAAGAGCCCCGAGTGTCCTGGGAATACTGAGACTTTCGTAACCACATCTTCTTTTGCCCTCGCTGATTCCGTGAAAAGGATCTTTGAGGGTTTGAGAAGCGGATCCCGAAGGCAGACAGTGTCTTCCAGTCTTTCTCACTCTGGCTAAAGGTCTCCGACGGTCTTACCAAAAAGGGTAGAGCCGTCGTAAGGGGGTGATGGCAAAAAATGTCTTGAAAGGTTCCGAGAACGGACATAACCTGAGCCAGGCGTTGCTCCTCATGGACATGCCAGACCCAGCTGCCCTAGCAGCTCCTTCAGTAGCATGTGAAAGAGTCGCATGGACATGTTGGAAACTACTTTTAAAGTGGCCATCCTCGTGGAGAATGCATCTCTGTCCTTCTGCGACATGGACTTGGGGGGAGACTCGGCCAGTTCCTTGAGCAGGTTGCGCTGTAGTCTAGTAACGTGGGCCAGGTAGTTCAGCGTCCTGATGGAAAAAGTCGCTGACGCATAAACCCGCTTCCCTAAGTGGTCCATCATCCTAGACTCTCCATCAGGGGAAGTAACCAAAGAACTCTCCTGGGCTAGTTCCTTTTTAGGGACTGCTGCTACCACCATTGCATCTACAGGGGAGCTTTTGTTCCATGTTGGTCTATTTAAGCATGGACTCAAGATTTTGTCAGGACGTTTTGGGACTGGTTGCACGGTGTCCGACTCCTTCCAGGCCCGCAAGGTGACCAGGTCCACCACGGGATCTGTGGGAGGGGACACCCAGGAAGTTTACTGGCCCATGCCGAAAGCCTCCAGGAACATGGATTCGTCAGAGGAAGGTTTGGGGGCGGACCAACCTCCCTACTGGCGTAGGATTTCCATGATGTCTCGAAAGGATACATCTTCAGGTGGTGATCTGGGGGAACCTTCCCCAACATCCAAATCCATGTCCTCAGTGAGGGACTCTGGGGGGGTCCAAGCGCCTCCTCTTACACGTATGCTTGCGAGGAATGTCTCCGGTGGGGCTCTCCGGGGGGCACTCGCAAGCCACTTGTTCCTCAGGGGGAACGGTCGGGGGCTCCTCGAGCACGGGCTGTCCCTCTGGTAAAATGATGCGATTCGTAGACAAAGCCGAGGAAGTCAGGGCGGATTCAGAGGAAATAGTCAAGGTTCTCGATCCAGTGGAGAGAAAGTACAGTTGTGTACACTTACCATAAATGTATTCTGCTGGCAGGTTGCCCTCAGTCAACCTGCCAAAATTTTTTATAAATACACACACACACACATATATATATATATCATATATATATATATATATATATATATATAATATATATAATATATATATATATATTTATATATATATATATATATATATATATATATATATATATATATATATATATATATATATATATTTATATTTATATATTACACACACATACATAACACACACACACACATTATATATATATATATATATATATATATATACATATAGACATATTATAGGCTGCTACTTGGAGTTCAGTGCACACCTTCGCAAAGCACTATCATCTGCCACTCCACTCTAAATCCAGGGCAGCTTTGCCACTGCAGTTCTGCAGGGCCTCATAGCCACTACTAATGCTGTTTAGCTCCAGCCTCACAATCACAGCTTTGGGACTCTACCCAAATGTAATACCTGCAACAGTGAAACACGAAGAACATAGTACAGTTGTGTACACTTGAGTGTATTCATTGTTGCAGTCCAGGTTACCCACCCGCCATAATATGTATTCATTGTTGCAGTCCAGGTTACCCACCCGCCATACTGGTGTATAATATGGCGGGTGGGTAACCTGGTCTGCAACAATGAATACACTCGAACATCTACATTTATGGTAAGTGTACACAACTGTACTATGTTCTTCGTGTTTCACTGTTACAGTCATTACATTTGGGTAGAGTTCCAAAGCTATGACTGTGAAGCTGGAGCTAAACAGCATTAGTAGTGGCTATGAGGCCCTGCAGAACTGCAGTGGCAAAGCTGCCCTGGATTTAGAGTGGAGTGGCAGATGATAGTGCTTTGCGAAGGTGTGCACTTAACTCCAAGTAGCAGCCTGTAATATGTCTTTGGTTGGTACTCCCCCGAGAAAGGCTGCTGAAGTGGCTGCAGCTCTGGTTGAATGTGGCCTAATGCCCTTAGGCACTGGCTTGCCATGGTGTAAATAGAAACAAATGCAGTGACCTATCCACTTTTGAAACAGTCTGCTTTGAGATGGCCTTTCCTTGTGATCCTGCAGCATATAGGTTCATAGGTTCGTACTAGGCTATCTGCCCTAAGGCATTTATAAGCCTAGCCAGAGTGTATGTGGCTTACACCACCCCTTAGGATGAGAATACTACGCCCTTTTAGGGTTTAGTTTACTATGCCTCTGTCTAGTAGTGACACAGAGATGACCCCCAGGGTAAACCTACGATCTCCCATCCATTCGTCGAGATTTCTCTTGAATAGAGTCAGTGAGGGGCTCTGCCTATCATGGACTGGGATTCTGTTCCAGAGTGTAGGGAGCCTCTGGGTTATGAATCTGTCCCTCCAGCACGTCCTATTTATTTCTGTGTTGAGGTTTAAGTCACTTGTTCTCGTGGCTCTGATGGATTTGGATTTTCTGAGGTGGAGCATGTCCATTAATTCAGGATTGGACATGGCCTTGTACGTCAGGCACAGATCACCTCTGAGTAGGCAGTATGCGACTGAATAGAGCTGTAGTTTTTTCAGTCGGGTGGCTTATGACATATGTTTAAGACCCTTTATCCTCTTGGTGAGGAACTTTTGGGGTCTTTCCAACTGCTGCCGGTGTCGGGTGAGATACATCCCAAATGGGGCACTGTACTCTATCATTGGCCTGATAAGAGAAGAGTACAGGGGCACAATGACCTCTCTTGATCTAGATGTGAAACCCCTCTGTCTTCCTCAAAACTTTGGTTCTGTTCAAGTAGAATGTAAGTTGTCTGTGTACATCCAAATAATGCAGAATTCTCTCCTCCTTGTTCTGCAGATTTGG
The DNA here is from genome assembly GCF_019279795.1 of Protopterus annectens. Lineage (NCBI taxonomy): Eukaryota > Metazoa > Chordata > Ceratodontiformes > Protopteridae > Protopterus > Protopterus annectens. The sequence goes on along the minus strand of NC_056746.1, from coordinate 1,016,924,924 downwards.
ATAAAAAGTTGGCAGATGAATAGTTTGGTTAAGAGCCACACCACCTTAGGCTTAAATGTTGGGTTTGTCCTCAGAGAGACCCTGTCTGGATAAAACATGATAAAAGGTTCCACAACCATGAGTGCCTGTAGCTCTGAAACCAGTCTTGCAGAAGTTATTGCTAGGAGCAGAGCTGTTTTCCAAGATAAAAACTTCAGCAGTAGCAGCTGGCTCAAAAGGAGGCAGGGTGAGTTTTTCTAAGACATAGTTGAAGTCCCATGGAGGCATTGGTGATCTCCTTGGAGGCCTTAAGTTTTTGGCTCCTCTGAGATACTGTATTAATAAAGGATGAGAAAAGATTGGTGGCTCTGTATTGTAATGAGCCAAAATGGCAAAGGCACAAATTTTAAATTGATGAAAAAGATAGGCCTTTGTCCAGCATCTCAGTTAAGTATTGCAAAATATGAGGAATATTTGGAACAGCTGTTATCAGTTCCGTGTGCCTGGTTCCAAGCACAGAATCTCTTCCATTTTCCAGCATAAGATTTTCTAGTACTAGGCCTTCTGGCTTCCAAAATGACATCCATCACAGCTTTACTGAGAGGTGTGTTTTGTATGCCTACATTATCCGCCATGCTGCTAGGTTTAAAGTACTGAGTTGGCTGTGCAGGATCTGATTGTTTTGCTGGGATAAGGTCCAAGCTGGGCATTGAGACAAGTTCTTTAGGATTGGATACCAGTACTGGCATGGCCAGTCTGGGGCAATCAGCATCATCTTTAGCTTCTCCTGTCTGACCTTTAGGAGTACTTTGGGGAGGAGAGGCAGTGGAGGAAAGGCATATACTGATAGGGCGCCCACTTTCAATGCTTGTCTGTGTAAGTCCTTGTGCAGAATCTTTTTAGTTGTTAGTTGCGAGGGGAGGCAAATAGATCTATGTCCGGGCATTCCCATTTCCTTGTTATCATGCTGAAGACTTGTGGATCCAGCTGCCACTCATGGGGATCCATGAGGTTTCTGCTTAGTTCATCTGCCAGCGTGTTTTCCTTTCCTGGCAGGAATTGTGCCTGCAGATGTACTTGGTAAGTCAATGCTGTGCCCCACAAAGTCATGGTTAGTCTGCAAAGGGGGTAGGACTGTGTGCCCCCCTGCTTGTTTATATACCACAATGACCGTGGTGTTGTCTGTCTTTATCAGTAGTTGTCCCGGATGAAGTAGGTCCTTGAAGGCTGTCAGGGCATTTTGAACAGCTAGCATCTCCTTTTGATTGATATGTAGATGCATTTGGTTTGAGGACCATGTGCCCTGAATGCGTCTTCCTGCCATGTGGGCCCCCCATGCATAATCTGAAGCATCCGTTGTTACTATCTGCCTGGCTGGGGGTAATGTGAATGGCTGTCCCTTGCTCTGGTGACAAGCCTTCGCCCACCATCGAAACTCCTGTTGCAGGCAGGGAATGAGAGTAACAATTGTTTCTAGGCTGTGGCAATGTTGAGTCCAAACACTTTTTAGGTACCATTGAAGTTTCCTCATATGCAGTCTTGCATATGGAATTAGTAGGATGCAGGATGCCAAGAAGCCCAAAGCCTGCAGAATTGGGCCTTTGTTGCCAACCTTTTGAAATAAGTAGTCAGTTGCCTTTGTTTGTCTGGCATGAGATAAGCCATCTGGGCAGTTATATTTAAGCTTGCACCCAGGAATATTATCTCTTGGGAGGGTACTAGTTTTGATTTCTTTTAGCTGACTGTGTACCCTAGGCATGTTAGAAGTCTTTTCACAAACGCCAGATGCTGTAGAAGTATGTCCTTGTTCTCTGCTTGAATTAGACAGTCATCCAAGTAAGGATATATTTGTATTCCTCTGTCTGCAGAATGCAATTACTGGTGCCAGGCACTTTGTAAAGACCTTGGGCGCAGTAGATAAGCCAAAGGACAGTGCAGAGAATTGGTAATGCATCGAGCCAGCCTTGAATTTGAGGTATCTTCTGCATGATTGTCTGATTGGGATATGCATGTATGCCTCTTGGGTCTAAAGTCACAAGCCAAGCATTCTTGCCCAGCATGGGCAGAAGCTGCTGCAAAGTCAACATTTTGAATTTTGGTATATCCAGGAATGTGTTCAAAATAGATAAGTCCAGTATTGGTTCTCCAGGCCTTGTCCTTTCTGGGTACCAAGAAGAGTCGAGTAAAACCCTTGTCCCTGCTCTTGCTCTGGTACTTGTTGAAAGGCCCCCATGTCGATGTGGGATGAGACTTATTTTTGCGCCTCTGCACATTGATTTTTTGTGAGATCTGGCCAGTCGTTTGCCTTTGGCAGGGTACGGAAGTGGAACTTGTAGCCTTGTGACACTATATTTAGAACACAATGGTTCTGGGTTATAACGTGCCAATTTTGTGAAAAAAGTGCTAATTTTCCCCCTAAGGGTGCTGCCAGGACACAAGTGCTTGGTGCCGGCACGGGGAAGTCATTTGGACTGTTTCTTGTATGGTTGTGATTTGTCTTCTCCAACTTTGGAGGTAGAAGCACCCCATTGCTTTGACCTGTATGAACCTTGTGCCTGGGATCTACCTCTAGGGCGTCTGGATCTGCCCCTTTGAGGTCTGTCTGACAAAGGAAAGGACCAATTCTTTGTAGGCCAGTGTCTACTAAACCTAGGTGGCTGTACTTGTAAAAAAATCTTTGACAGTTTGCATAGATTTAGCTTTGTCCTCCATTTTCTTTAACACCTCTTCTGCCTTAACACCAAACAAAGTATCATGCTGTAAAGGTGCATCTAATAATTTTACTTTAACATGATCAGGCAGATTTTGTTCCTTTAACCAAGCATGCCTTCTAATTACTGAACCCGTAACTGCGGCCCTGCAGGAGGCCTCCAAAGAATCAAAACCACATTGCAAAGTATGCTTTCCAACTTGTTCAGCTGCATGCAATAAATCCTGCATTTCCTCGTTTTCTGCACATTCAGAGTTTAACAACATTTTTTGTTTAAGCAATGCCATGACGTTGCTGATATTTGAGTATAAGAAACTGACAGTTTACGGCCCTTATAGCCAAGGTAGTGATGTGTAAACCTTTTTTTCCCCATCTATCCAGTGCCCTAGAATCCCTGTCAGAGGGGGTAGGGTTTTTTGCAGCGGAAGCCTTAACCCCTTTGGAACCCTGTGAAATATTACTGGGTCTGCAGCAGGGTTTTTATAAAGGAATTTGAGCGAGTCAGGAACCCTGTAATATCTGTCAGGCTTAACAGGAGCTGGAGGTAAGGAGTCAGGGGTCAGACTAGACTCCGAATTCACATCTACAATGTCTAATACGGGTGGAATGGCCAGAGGCCTGTGTTGAGGTAGTAAAAGGAAATCCCTGAGCCTCTGTTTAGATTCTGAAAAATCTTGGCTCTCCCAGTGGAAATGCTCCCTCATGGTATGCAAGGTTTCTCCAACAAAATAGTCCTCTGGAGGAGAAGCTGAAGGTATAGATTCTTCAGAATCAGAATCCTTATAGGGGGGAGGAGAATATTCCTGATCAGAAGAGGAATCAGAAGAAATAGAAACCTGATCTGAAGATTCATAGTCAGTCTCTTGCCTAGGCCTCTTACCTGGAGGGGGAATGGGAACCCCTGATCAAGGTAATCAAGTCTTCGGCCATTTTCAGCATCTGTTTTTTGGGCATAGAGGCCTGTCCACGTGACTCTTGAGTTTGTTTCTTTGCTTTATAAGGTGCTTTAGTCTTTGCCTTTGAAGTTGAAGTCGGTTTAATGTAAAGATGTTTAGGTCTGAATACACCCTCAGAAGCCGGTGCTTGCTCAGTGGCTCTGGACCCATCTGAGGGAATAGTGTCAGAGGCTCCAATACTTTGAGTTTCCAGCGGCATAGCCGACTCCACGTGAGAGTCAGTTGCAGCCTGCGACTCAAGTAGTGGGTGTCAGGGGCTGCAAAAGCGCCTCACTGAGAACCGTTGACTGGCTTAGGAGAAGCATCATAGTCTGTTTTGGGCATCATAATCCGTTTTGGACCTCGGTTGTTTATCTCTCTTTCTTTGCGTTTTTGGGGAACTCCGATAGTCGGATGGCTATCCAACGACATTTCTGGATAATTAAACCGGTGTCCAAAATAGTTTAAAGCAAAATCATACCGGCGCTTAATAGTGCGTTGGTTAAATCTAGCACAAAACCGACACCCAGAAACGTTGTGATCAGGGCCTAGGCAAGGAATACAGTAAGAATGAAAATCCTTATGAGGTATTTGCTTTCCACAAGAAATACAATTATTAACTTTTCTGACATCGGTCTGAAGCAAGAAAAAAAAAGTTTCTCCAACGGGGTACTTAGCTTTATTGAAGACTTTGGGTCTGAAACTCGAACACAAAAATTTCAGGAGTCGGCCAACCGAAACTTGCGAACTGCTGCTGCTTTGGGCACCACGCAGCAAGAAAGACTGAAGAAAATGACGTCGGCTGCTTCTTTTATTCCCCTGACACCAGGGAAGGGATGACAGCGGCCGATGCAGGACCAAAGCCTTTGGAATTCAGGCCGACTGAGGGCAACCTGCCAGTAGGATTACCCAAATGTAATGACTGCAACAGTGAAACACGAAGAACATCCCTTTCTATCACATCGAGCGCCGAGGGAGAACGAGTCTCCTGGGCCACTATTAAGGAAACCGCTCTCCCCAGATCCGATGTGAGAATCGGAGCTGGGCCTGAAGTGGATGGAGCTCGGGGGGACTGAATGGACAGCCACAGACAGCCACTCAGATCCATCCAAGTACTCCAAATCCAGTGGACGGATCTGAGAAGGAGAAACTGGTGTGAAAAAGGAAGCAAGCTCCCCCCTCCAGAGGGAGAGGGGGCTGGGAAGACTCCCATCTGGATCAGAGTATGAATGAACCTCCTCATCCTTTTATCCATGTCTTCAGATAAGCTTCTGGTGGACCTCGAGGAGGCCACAGACTCCGACTTGGCGGGTCAAGAAACAGAGGCCCTAGATGGTGGTCGTGGCTCCTCCGGCTCCGGGTAAAATCTCAGAGATCGGAGCAGAGGGGAGTCACGGATCCTAGACTAACTCTTGGCAGGAGTAGAACCAGAAAGGTCTGGGGACCTCTTACGTTTTTCTGGCCTGTGCTCTCTCTCCTTCTCTCTGCCTCTTATGAGCTCCACTTCCACAGGCTTAGAAACGGGAGGTTGAGTCTCACCCTGGGAGGGAGGAGAACCAAGGACAAGAGAGGAAGGAGAGGCGGCCACAGCAGCCGCTGTGACCGAAGCAGTGGAAGAGGCAGCTGCCTCAATAGTGGGTAGAAAGCCTTTCAAGGCCAACTTAGCCAGTCTATCCTTAATAGCGCGCGGGTTAAAACCCGCGCAAATGATACAGTCTCTACTTAAATGTGCTACACCCAAGCACATAACACAAAGAGTGTGGCCATCGGCTGGTGACAATTTGTGACCACACCTCTTAAAGATCGACTTGGGGTCAGCCATGTCTCTAACCGAAAAAAAAAAAAAAAAAAAGCACATACAAGAGAAGGAAAAAGAGAGAGAGAAAAAAAACTATTTCCTACTCAGATCCACTCACCACACACTCAAAGGCACACAGAATGCTGGGGGGGGGGGGAGAAGAAGCAACACACTAACACTGAAAAACTACAGAAAATACCCTATGCATCAGCGAAGGGAGGAGAAGGAGGAACCTACACTAGCAGCGAACACTCAACCAACTATGAAAAAACTGCTTACTTATCAAATAACCCAACTCACAAACTTGGAGCCCAGGATCTCGATGCTTCTGGCAAGCCGTGGCAAACGAGACCTGGGGGTTGGAAGGTAGTGGAGGTGTATTAAGTGTAAGGGGAGGAGCTTGGAGCAGATGCTAGTGAACTTGCCAGCTCAGATCCGGTACTCACAGGTTGAAAATCAAATGAAGTAAACTTCTTCAGATCAATATACATGGAACTCAATTTTGGCCTTTTGCCTTAAGTGCATTTCAGAAGAAAGGTATGAGACAGTTTAATGGGCATTATCACAAGTCAGAGCACAGCATATTTCATAAAAAAAAAAAAAAAAAAAAAAAAAAAAAGGGCAAATCAGGCAGATGAGAGCTTGTCAAGACCATCATTACTGTATAGGAATCCACTAGGTATGCAAGGCAAGAGATTCTAATACTTTGTAGTTACTATCACTGGACTAAAGATGATCAAGAGAGGTGAAAAAAGTTAAAATAATTGAAGAAAAGCAGACTACTTGGAGATAAAGAAGCAACATAACCTATTTGCTAAAACAGCAAAATTTAGATACAAAGATTTTTAGAGTTCATTTAATTTGGTCAGCTGTGACTGATATTGCATGCCCATGCACAGGAGATGATCGTATCAATAAACTGAATCAAAGTAAGGTGGAAAAGATAATTAAAGTGATACATTTGGTAGTAGGACTTTCAGGTTTGGAGAGGGAATACTAGTCCACTCCCCCTTAGAGACACTTCTCCTATTTGTAGTAGTATGTTAAGTGTGGCATTTAGCAATTTCAGTTGAAATACCCTCATTTCTATTAAAGAGATCTTTAAAAATGGCAGAAATAATCCTGGACATGACAAATAAAGCAGTGATGTTTACAACCTGAGAATCTTGAAATCACTATTTTCGGATTTTATTATCAGAATTATGGAGAAAGCCCTTAAGGAGAGTCACTGTGAGAGAGGCCATCACAGTTCCTGAGAAAGTTTTAAGCGTGTTCAAAGTAAACAAACTTCTGTGGACACCGAATGCAGAACCCCCATGTCATTTAGGGAACAAGAATAAGTTTCTGTCGCGAGATAGACAAGTGTGAGGTTGCTGAAATATAGCAGACATAAAACTAGACCCATGTGCTTGCATGCCTCTGGCCTCCAAGTATAATGACAGTTGTTATGGCCTTACAGAACTTGAACCTCCAATGTCGCACTTTATACCTTTGTATAAATCAACCAATTTAAAGTTTTGATGCAAGTATTAGAAACACTAAAGAGATAGACCAAAACTGCAACATAAGCAAGCAGAGTCCACCTCATAGCTTATTCAGAGACCGTGGTAGAGAATTCAATGATGCAATTACAGATACACCAGAGAACTTCAATACTGCAATTATGATCACGACCTTAAATATGCCTGATGTGCAGGTTCAAATGGGGAAGCGGTTAACTTTTCCGGCACAAAGTTAAGATGTTGCAGATCAGAGCTTGTGTTATGTACCTTTAAGAAGCATTTACAGATGTAGCATGTGCATATAAATAGTGAGCACGTGCAGGCAGCAGTGCCATTTTGAGAGAACAGTCAAAGTGTTAACATGTACGAGTGTTTATAAGTTTAGGTTACAAAGCTTCCTTTCTGATGCATTTGTGTATAATAAAGCTGCTTGAACTGAACCCATGAATGTTCAGTCTGTTTTATCCTGACCAGACGGGTGACATGGTGTCTGAACCGGGATCGGAAGAGCAACTTCTATGAGCCATGAGATGCAGAGTTGAAGGTGAAGGGAGACTGAGAAGGTTGAGTAAAATGGAGCTCAGACAAACAAAACAGGGCCAGAAATGAGCTAATGGTAAAGAAAACTGCACAAATGATTTATTTGGCAAAGAAAATGAAACGGCACATTTATAAGGCACAAACCGCATTATTAAACAAAATGTTTAAAACCATGACATTTGATAAAACTAGCAGAATTATTCATACGGGGCTCAGAATTGCCTTTGGTTTGCATAACGAGCATGTTTAAAGTAAAACAGGCAAAAGAAAAGTATAATGAGCATGATAAGAAAGGCATAACTAGTACAATAAAAGGGCAAAAATAAGCTTAAAGAGCAAGGCAACTGCATGTTTTTTAGTAACAGACCGTGTTTGGGCACAGACTACTATTTCACATTGACCGACGCCATTCAAAGCATAACTAGAGTTGTTCCAAGTATCTCAGAGTGTGCAGAGCGTTTGTGCTTTATTACAGTGCGATTACGTTGCTATGTGCAAACTACAGTTAGACTGCAAAGTGCACTGAAAGTACGACCATTTCAAGTTTCTTGTACAACGCAGAAAGCCGCCATTTCAGTGCGTTTCTCACATTGTACAGAGTAATTTCGAAAAGTACAGCCATTTTGAAGAGTTTCTGTGCTGTGTACAGTTTATTTGCAAAGTGCATTTATTTTGAAGCTTTTCTTACTCTGAGCTTCTTCTGCTGTGCATACTTTTCACAAACTACAGTCATTTCAAAGTATTTCTTACATTGATGAGGAGTGGTTTCACAAAGTGCAATGATGTCAGACTGTGTTCTTGTGCTACAGAGGTTCCTTATTAGTGCTACAGAGGTTCCTTATTAGAAGGCCGAAGACGCATTCTTTCTAATGCATCTTGGTTGAACTCAAAAGCCTGAAAATATCGAAACGGCTTTTAAGCGAATTCTTTCCCTGGGAAATAATTTACTTGGCCGCTTCGTTACTTTGCCATTTTCAGCACTGTAGTGTGGTCTCGGAGTAGGTATATTTAAGCAGGGTGTGTGTGTGTTTTTTTGTTGGAGCAGTGAATTTTTTTCCCTAGGAAAACTCGCTGTTCTGACAGTTCAAAATTGTAAGCTTTCCCTTACATAGGGTGGATTAATCACAGTTAGCTTTTTTAAGCATTCGGTGATCTACTATAGACCTGCTACAGACACTTATTTGGCAAAGCACAGTTATTTCAAAGAGTGTGTTGTGCTGTTGGACATAATTATAAGTACTGGCATGTGTGTGTATGTTCATACATGATTTCAAGCACCTCCACTACTGTGTTGATATGGCCGAAGTATTTTGTAGACCAAGTCCACTTGTGTTTGATCATAATATAGCAGAAAATTGGAGTATTAGAGCAGGAATATGATATTTTCATGCAAGCAGCTTTTTCTGACAAAGATGCACATACAAGGGCATTGATTTTGCTTAACTTAGCTGGGTCAGAGGCTACTGAAAGAGAGTGTTCATTTGTGTATGCACCAGAAACGTACAGTGCAATGAAGAAGTATTTGCCCCCTTCCTGATTTTATTTTTTTGCATGTTTGTTACAGTTAAATGTTTCAGATCAAACAAATTTAAATATTAAACAAATATTAGACAAAGATAACCCAAGTAAACACAAAATGCAGTGATGATTTTATTTAAAGGAAAACTATCCAAACCTACATGGCCCTATGTGAAAAAGTAATTGCCCCCCCCTTACTAAATCATGAAGCAACTGTGGTTAATCACATTTTTGGGAAAGCTGAGTTCAATTTCACTAGCCACACCCAGGCCTGATTATTGCCAGACCTGTTGAATAAACAGATCACTTAAATAGAACCTGTCAGACAAAGTGAAGTAGGCCAAAAGATCCCAAAAAGGAAGACATCATGCCACAATTTAAAGAAATTCCAGAACAGAGGAGAAACCCAGTAACTGACATCTATCAGTCTGGAAAAGGTTACAAATCATTTCTAAAGCTGTGGGACTTCAGCGAATCATGGCGAGGGCCATTATCCACAAATGGAGAAAACCCGGAACAGTGGTGAACCTTCCCAGGAGTAGCGGGCCTACAAAAATTATCCCAAGAGCGCAGCAACGACTCATCCAAGAGGTCACAAAAGAACCCAGAACAACATCTAAAGAACTGCAGGCCTCACTTTCCTCAGTTAAGGTCAGTGTTCATGACTTAACCATAAGAAAGATCCCAAAGACTTTTGGGGAAAATATTCTGTGGACTGATGAAACAAAAGATTAACTTTTTGGGAGGTGTGCATCCCATTACATCTGGCGTAAAAGTAACAGCATTTCAGAAAAAGAACATCATGCCAACAGTCAAACATGGTGGTGGTAGTGTGATGACATCGTGGTGTAGTGTGATGGTCTGGGGCTGCTTTGCTGCTTCTGGACATGGACGACTTGCTGTGATTGATGGAACCATAAATTCTGCTCTCTATGAAAAAATCCTGAAGGAGAATGTCCGGCCATCAGTTCGTGACCTCAAGCTGAAGCGCACTTGGGTTCTGCAGCAGGACAATGATCCAAAACACACCAGCAAGTCCACCTCCGAATGGCTTAAAAAAAAAATATGAAGATTTTGGAGTGGCCTAGTCAAAGTTCAGACTTGAATCCAATTGAGATGCTGTAGCATGACCTTAAAAAGGCAGTTCATGCTTGGAAACCCTCCAATAAGGCTGAATTAAAACAATTCTGCAAAGAAGAGTGGGCCAAAATTCCAACAGCGATGTGAAAGATGCATTGCCAGTTACCGCCAATGCTAGATTGCAGTTGTTGCTGCTAAGGGTGGCACAACCACTTATTAGGTTTAGGGAGAAGTACTTTGTCACATAGGGCCATGTAGGTTTGGATAGCCTTTTTCCCTTAATAAATAAAATCATCACTTTGTGTTTACTTGGGTTATCTTTGTCTAATATTTAAATTTGTTTGATGATCTCAAAGTGTGACAAACATGCAAAAAAATAAGAAATCAGGAAGGGGCAAATATTTTTCATTGCACTGTATGCAGAAGAGGGGGCAAACCGCCATACTGTAGTACTGGCTTAATCAAGGGAAGACCCTGACTGCTTAAAAACGTAAAGTTAGAGAAATGTGTAACCCCAGTCAAATGTTACATTAGAGGGAGGGACACTTCTTTTATACAAGAGACCAAAAGCCAGATGAAACTTTTGCAGCTTATATCACAGAGTTGAGAAACAAAGCTAAAACATGCAGATCTGGTGACTTGAAAGATGAGTCAATAAAGGACAGGCTTATGTGTGGTGTTAATAGTGCTGCAGTGAGAAGGATTTTGTTTGTGACAGTGATTTAATGTTGAGCAAAGCCAAAGAGATTTGTCAAATCCATGAGCTCACAGAAAGGTTGCTTATGGAGGGGAAGGGATTCAAACCGAAGGTTCGATAGTGCTTTCATGCTATTCGGCTGGGAAAAATTACAGCCTGCAATTTTATGTAATTCGAAGACCTCTGTAGTCATTATTAGGTCTGAGACAGTTTAAGAAAAAAAGCAACTTTCTTTTAACAAAGTAGTACATCATGTAAGCACATATCCCAGTTCCAGCTTTATTGATGCTGATGTTTAGTATGCTGATGTTTTCAACAACTTAGGCAAACTTCCAGTTGTGTACTCCATGAAAGTAGACCCAGTGGTCAGACCAGCAAGAATAGTTCCAAAAGCTATGCAGGACAAAGTCAAGGTCCAGTTAGACAAAATGGTGCAGCAAGGTGTGATTTGTCCAGTCACAGAACCAAGTGCCTCCATAGTAGCCGTTCATCAGAAAATTTAAGATGAAATCAGAATATGCACTGACCCAAGAGACTGAACTTTTAGTTATGTACTCACCATAACTTCAGATGTTTGGGATCCATCTCGCCTACATTCTGACTGATGGGTTCGATCCATTATGCCAAAGAGCGAAGTCTCTTATTGGCTGAGCTTACTATATCCCAGGATGCACCACTACCAGTCCCCCAGATCTAGTTTGTCCGCATACATGCACACATGCACGCACTGCTTATATAACATCGTCAGATGAAACAAGATAAAACAGTAGAACTCAAAACCGTTCAATCTCTTCTGATCTCCAAGGCGGAAGGAGGGTAGATGGATCCCAAACATCTGAAGTTATGGTGAGTACATAACTAAAAGATGTTATGTGATCCTATCTCATTCTGACTGATGGGACAGCGTCCCTAGCACCTGAATCCTGGGTGGCTCACTGGAAAACACTCCTGAGTACCGTGGAACCAAATGATGCTCGCTTAGATGCCACATCCAATTTATAGTGGGAAATGAAAGTGTGCGGATTGGACCAAGTAGCCGCACAAATCTCAGAAATAGCGAGCTTGGAATGAAAGGCTATAGAAGTAGCCATAGCTCTGGTAGAGTGGGCTTTGATAGATGTTGTAAGTTGCTTATTTGAAGAGGAATAAGCCTGAGTTATACAATCTCTAATCCATTTGGAGATAGTAGCTTTTGTGATGGTTTTACCCAATTTATTGTCTGAGAAGGACACAAACAACTGGTCTGATTTACTTAATTTGCTGAGTCCTGTCTAGATAGAAGATTGCCTGTGAACATCCAATTTATGGAGAGTGTATTCTGCTTCATTGGAGAATTTTGGAAAGAAAACTGGTAGCTCTAGAGATTGTTGGAGACAGAGATTAGAACAGACCTTTGGGACAAAAGATGGGTTAGGCCTAAGTGATACTCTATCCTTGTGAAAAATCAAGTACGGTGGTTTGATAGATAGGGCTTGAAGCTCTGAAACTCTTCTTGCAGAGGTAATTGCAACTAAGAAGGCAGTTTTCCAAGACAGATATTTTAACTCACATGTAGCAGCCGGTTCGAAGGGGAAGATGTTAATGAGCACCAAATCAAGATCCCACGGAGGCAGGATGGAAAACTGGGGTCTTAACAGCCCGCACCTTTAATGAAAGTTTTGCATAATCTGCTGCTCATCAACGGTGGATCCATGGATTCGTGAAATTTAGAGATAGCTGCCAGTTGGACTTTAATAGTAGATACTGAAGATCCTTGATTAAACAAGGATGTTAAAAATTTCAAAACCTCTGGGATCGGGGCAGTGATAGGGTCTAAGCCCCTGAGTTGAGCCCAGATAGCAAACCTCTTCCACTTACTGAGGTACAATTTCTTAGTGGTGGGTTTGTGGGCCGAAGATAAAATGCGAATAACTTCCGGGTCTAAGGTGTGATTTCTGACTAAGGTCGGAAGTGGAGGAGCCAAGCTGTCAACTGCAAAGTGTGAAGGGACTGGTGTTGTCACCCCGACTGATGAATTAGCAGATCCGGAGTTAGATCTAAAACCACGGATCGTCCACATGTTTCTTCAGGTAGGGAAACCATACCGAGCAATTAGTATCATTGTGGACCCCAATTGAGAAGCTTTCTGTATGACTTTGGGGAGAAGTGGAATCGGAGGAAAGGCATAAAGTAGCCCTGTTGGCCAAGGTTGTGCTAGAGCATCCATAGTTGCTTCCCTGATGTGGAGTCAAGGTGAAGAACCTTTGCACTTTGTATTTTGTGGTGTTGCAAACAGGTCCCCATCTTCTGAAAACCTGAGCTGCTACTGTTTCGTTCAGGGACCACTCGTGAGGAGAGAGAATTGTCCTGCTTAATCTGTCTGCCAATATATTTGATTTCCGAATGTGGGTCGCTACCAAGAAGCGGCTGGTAGCTACAGCCCATTCCCACACCCTCATGGCCTCTCTGCAAAGGTAAGATCTGGTCCCTCCTTGTTTGTTTAGATACCAGACCACCGACATGTTGTCTGTGTGGATGACGATGATGCCCTGAGGGAGAAACTTGTGTAAGGCCTGTAGGGACAGAAGTACAGCCCTCATCTCCAATACATTGATGTGGAGAAAATTTACGTCTGGAAGCCAGGGACCCTGAACTAACCTGCCCAGACAATGCCCCCCCCCCACCCTGTCTGGGAGGCATCTGTCGTCAGGGTGACCACTGGAGGGGGAATAACAAAAGGACTTCCCTGATTTAGATTGGATGTCTGAAGCCACCAGCGAAGGTCCTTCTGTAATCATAATGGGGTGATTGAGGGGAAGATCCTGAAAGGACCATTGAGTCGACAATAGCCACTGAAGGACCCTCATGTGCAATCTTGCCAGAGGAACTAGAAGAACCGTGGCAGACATCGAACCTAAAAGTTGCAGGACCATCCTGGCTGGGGCCTTGGATCTTGAAAGCAGGGCTTGAACTTGGCCTTGTAAAGTTTGGATCCTTTCGGTAGGAAGAAAAACGCGCATCAATTTTGAGTCTATCTCTGCTCCTATGAACCTTATGCGCTGAGAGGGCAGCAAGACAGACTTTGACCAATTGAATGTAATTCCCAGGGTAGCACCCAGGGAAAAGGTGGCTTTGAGGTTGTCCATTAGTAGATGCTTTGAGGTTGTCCATTAGTAGATGACTGGTGGTGGCAGTCAGGAGCCAGTCGTCCAGATAGGGAAACACTTGGAATCCAAGACTCCTCAGGTGAGCAGTTACTACTGCCAAACATTTGGTGAACACCCTGGGGGCTGTGGTGAGACCAAAGGGCAGAGCACAAAATTGGAAATGACTGTCTCCCAGGCTGAAGCGCAGATACTTCCTGGACGCCCGATGTATCGGTATGTGATAATAGGCTTCCTTGAGATCTATGGAGCACATCCAAACATCCTTCTCCAATAATGGGAGAATGGACTGTAACGTGACCATTCGGAATTTGGATTTCATGACGGATTGGTTTAGTCTGCTGAGATCCAATATTGGTCTCAGGTCCCCTGTCTTTTTTGGCACTAAAAAGAACCTTGAGTAATTTCCGGATCCGATCTGGTCTGTGGGGACCGGTTGGATGACTCCTTTTTCTAGCAGCTTTAATGCTTCTGCGGCTGCAATTTCCCTTTGACTGGGTGGTGGGTCCGGGATTTTTGGAGGGTGAGTGTGAAGGGAATGGTGTAACCTCCGCAATAATCCGGCACCCATCTGTCCTGAGTGATTGACTCCCAGGCTTTTAGGTGCTTGGCAAAACGGCACCAGACTGGCTCCGGAGCAGCACAGCCGGGCAATCCCTCATGAAGTGTGGGAGGCTGAAGAGCCACGAAAGAACTCGCGGTCTCTAGAATTGCGGGGCCCTCTGCCGCCTCTGGGACGGCGTCTCCCAGAAAAATTTCCCGGTCCTCTGCCTCTGGAAGGGGAATCTTCCTGCTGTTGATGGAAAAACTTACGTGATTTGCGGAACCACATCTTCCCTCCTCCTTTAGCCTTGGGATAAGGCCGAAAGGGAGTGGAATAACGGCACCTACGCAGATAAAGTTTTTCCTTCTTGCTCACAGCGGTAAGAGTGTCTTTAACCTTAGGTCCAAACAAAGAGGACCCATCAAAGGGAGCGTCGGAAGGAAGACTTGAAGGCCTCCAAAATGACACAAGCAGCCAGGCTTGTCTCCGTGAGCCACGCCTGTGCCTGCCGCTCGGGCCGCATATGAAATGAGCCTCATGGACGAGTTGGAAATTGAAGCAAGGATAGCCAACTGAGAGCTAACCGACTGGGCTAGCTGCTCAGGTAGGTTACCTGAGAGGGAATCTGACAGCTCTTTGACCAGATCCCTCTGAAGCCTAGTAAAATGTGCCAAATAATTCAGGGACCTTAAAGTAAAGGCCGCTGAAGTCAGGTGCGCTTCCTGCAGTCCATGCTCCTAGACTCCTTATTAGGAGGATGGACAGACGCTGAAGCCTCTGCCACGTCCTGTTGTGTAGCAGATGCCACCACCATGGCATCTACAGCCACGCCTTTGGTCAGGAACTCCTTCTCGGGTGGGGCAGACAAAAATTTGTTAGGACGAAGGGACTGGTTCCACGGTATCTGGATGTTCCCACGCCCTCCGACAAACTAAATCCAGGAGCTGCGGAGACACCCAGGAGGCGGAGGGCTGAGCCCCAAAGGCCTTGAGAAGCACTGACTCATCAGCAGAGGGGTTTGGATATCCAGTGTTTGAGGATCTCTAAGATGTCTGCAAATGAGACATCATCCGAGGGGACCCCTCCGCATCATCAAGATCAGTGTCCGATGTAATAGACTCGGGAGTCCACGTGCTTCCTCTTGCACAATCTCTTCCTTGGGGCTCCTCTGAAGACAACTCCAAGAACCCTCAGGAGGAGGGAACCCCAATGGGGTAACCTCAGGCCCAGGGCTCCTCTGCCTAAGGACAGGGGAACTGCCAAAGACCCAGTCTCCACGCCCAGGGAAGGTGCCGGTAAAGCCGGAGAGATGGCCGAAGAAGACTTGGCCAAGGCACTCCTCATAGCTCTGAAAGCCGGACCCCCAGAATCCTGGGAGTGTCCGGTCCCCGGAGCCATGATAGCAGACGGAAGTCCCGAAGCACCGAGAGGGAGGCTCGGAACCGACAGCATAGGTCCCGAAACATCACCCCCAGGTCCAGCCGAAGAAGTCCGTGTACCAAACTCGGACCCGAAGGCCGGAGTTGGAGTAATGGTCGGAGCCGACCCTAAGACCTCTACCGGCTCCGACAGCACCTGGGAGGAGGAATGGCAATGACATGGGCATGGGCTGTCGGCTCAAGCCAACTGGGTCGGAGCCGAAACAAATTTTTGAAAGACTGGGGACTGGAACAGTCTTTGGAGCACCCTGTCTATGTCCGAATCTGACATCCTCGATGACCTAGAGGATACTGAACGGGTTCGAGATGGCCTCTCCAACGGCCCCAAGGGGCTAGGGGACCCGGCTCGAGGTGACTCTATGACTATCGGAAGGAATACCCAAACTAGTTTCCATCGGTGCCGAGGAGGGCTTCGCGCCGAGGAGGAAGTGTCTGACCTTCATCGGCTCGAAACCAGTGGAGCCGATGAAGATGACCCGCCTCTCGATGCCCCAGCCATCGGCTCCGAAGCCAGAGGAGTCGAGACTGGTGGCATCGAGGCAGACCGTTCCGAGGAGAGGCCTGCCTATGTCTTTTGGCGGTCGGATCAGACGGACTGGTCGGAGCCGACGCCCTTTTCTTTTTAGCAGGAGAAGGAGAGGATGCTAAAGCTTCTTCAAAGGAGGGTTTTATAATGCCTTGCAATATGAGCTTATTTTTCCTCTCTTGGAGGACCCTTGAGGAAAAAGCGTGACACACGCTGCAGGACTCCTGCAAATGTTTTGCACCCAAACAATAAACACAGAGAGAGTGGTCATCTATGATAGACATTTTAAAGTTGCACTTGGTGCACTTTTTAAAGCCTGAAGGCCTAGGTACCTGAGACATTCTGAGTTAGTCAAAACACAGTACAAACTGTAATTAGAATAATTTTTTTCTCTACTTTGTCCTTCTTTAAAAGAAAGAGAAATATCAGTAAAATAAAGGATCCGAGATCCCTAACAGAACAGAAGTTACCTACAACCAAAAAGACCGGGAAAGGCCTTCCACACAAGAGGTACTCCTAGTCAACTCTCACAACACAAAAATTTACTAAGTAAATTTCACCAAACGCACTCTAAACACAAGAATAGCTGTTAAAACAGCTTTTTGTTGAAGAATAAAGAAATTCCTGACAGAAAAACTAGTGAAACAATCACTACTTAGCTCAGCCAGCTCGAGACCACGTCTTGACTTGTTAGCGGCAAACGAGATCTGGGGGACTGGTAGTGGTGCATCCTGGGATATAGTAAGCTCAGCCAATAAGAGACTTCGCTCTTTGGCATAAGCATGCCGAGTCGGAGCCGAGGGATCGGCTCCGAACCCATCAGTCAGAATGTAGGCGAGATAGGATCACATAACATCAAGGCATTAAAAAAGACCTCATCATCACATGCGTACAGTCGAGGACACTGCAGCCCTCATGCCAAATGACACTTTTTTCTGTCTTAAATGCAGAGAGTTCATTTTGGCAAGTAATGCTTGATTTAGAAACCCATTTGGTAGAAGCAGATTTCTGAGAATGCCTCTTGGAATAAATTGTGCCAGTGAAGTTTTTCAGAATACAATGGAGAAAATTGTTTCAGGCTGCCAGTGTGCAATAAAAAAGTTGATGATTTAATGGTTGGAGGTAATGGTGAAACAGAGCATGACAGAAACTTCAGGAAACTTCTAGACAGAGCAGGTGAAGTGCAAATTCAGACTACCAGAAGTTACTTATGTAGGTAATTACTTACCAGTACAGGCTTACGACCAGATCCTTCCAAACAAGCAGTCATTTTTGAGATGCCAGCTCCAGACAATGTCCAAGCCTTACAGCATGTGCTTGGTACGGTTAACTATTTGGGAAATTTATATCAGCACCTTTGAGAGAGCTGCCATGCAAAAATGTTAACCACCACCAGAGAGCATTTGATAACCTCACACAGCAAATTGCTAACCAGTCTACATTAAGATACTATGATGTCCACAAACCAGTAGTTCTTCCCTGATCTGCTTCAAAGTTCGGTCTTAGTGAAGTTATTATTTAAGAGGGCAGACCTGTTGCCTATGCATCTAGGACTCTTACACAAACTGCGATGCAGTATACTCAAATTGAGAAGGAACTTTTGGCAATTGTGTTCGCACGTTTGAAGTTCCATGATTATATTTATGGCAGAGATATTCAGAGAGAAACTGAGCATCAACCTCTAGGTACTACTTTAAAGAAACCTATGTATTACGCTCCAGCAAGACTACAAAGAATGATGCTCAAATTGCAAAGTACAATTTCAAAATGGTCTAGAAGAGGGGTAAACGTCTTTGTCTGGCTGATGCCTTGTCCAGGTCTCCCAGAGATACCACGGAACAGCTTGATGTACAGAATTTTAACTTTTGAGGTCATGGAAGTGCGTCATTTTCTACCACAAGACTTGATGGGCTAAGAGAGCATACAAAGACTGATCCAGTTTTGCAAAAACTCAACCACTTCATCAGTGTAGGACGGCCGTTGAAGCAATCCTATGTACCGCCAGAAGTACAACTTTACTTTCCATACATGGATGAGATGCTGAAAGAAGATGGCATCATTTTCAAACAACCAAAAGTAGTTGTTCTGCCTTCCATACAATGTGAATACATTCAGATTTTACAATGTGGCCACCCAGGTTCTGATTCTACCAAAAGAAGGGTGAGAGGACTAGTATTTTGGCCTTCTCTAGCAAGAAGACCTTGATAAAGCGCTTTCTTCTTGTTTAGCGTGCACCAGTATTAAGCCACATTTGCAAAAAAAGCCACTTCATCCAAGCCAAATTCCTGAACTACCTTGGTCAACAGTAGCAGCTGACATATTTGAGTGGAACAGTCAACACTAATCAGTGTTGGTAGACTCTTATTCGAACTGGTTTGCGATAGATCTGCTTCCTAACCTAATGTCCAGTGCTGTTAATACCAAGATGAATGTCATTTCTCAGTCCATGATATAGTCCACACAAAGTTATTTCAGACAACTGCTCTCAATTTACCAGTCAACAGTTTCAGAGATTTGCTAAAGAGTGGGACTTCATCCACGTTACTAGCAATCCTGAATATCCACAGTCAAACGGCCTTGCTGAACGTGCAGTACAGAGTGCAAAGCAATTACTGGAGAGGTCAAAGAGTGATAATACCGATAACTTCTTAAATTTACTCAGTCTCAGAAATGTAACCCGCGACACCCAACTAGGCTCATCTGCTCAGAGACTTCTATCTAGGCAAACCATAACAACCTTGCCCTCTTTTTCTTTCGACTTTTCCCAGTTAGGAGTCGCCACAGCGGATCACCTGTCCGCTCATGATTGGCAGTAGAATTTTATGATGTTGAGTTGCCAGCCCGGCACCCAACTTTCCATGGAAGGCACACATGCACACACTCACTCCTAGGGCCAATTCAGAGTGTCCAATCCACCTACAGCATATCTTTTGGATGTGGGAGGAAACCGGAGCACCCGGAGGAAACCCACACTACCACAGGGAGGACATGCAGACTCCACACAGAACAGATCAATCAAAGCCCAACTTTTCAAGAAGCTTTCTTCTCAGAAGTCCAGCTATGACAAAACAAGCAGATTTAGTCATCCGTTAAAGGAAGGAGAGACAGTGACGATGCAAAGATCCTCCTCCTTACTGGAATTGGAGGGTATAGGGTACAGGAGAAACCACAGACACCTTCCTGTATCAGAAACGATATCATAGCATCGTACCTGTGATGGACTCTAGATCGCAGAGCAACTCTGCCAATGTTTACACCGAAGAACATGTCACAGCGTCCATTCTCATTCCGGATGATATCCTGGAAGTCCGCAAAGTTGAACATTCCTTGAAAATAGTCCCCGTTGCTAGATCCAATTCTGACTTTTATGTTACATGGTCAGGTCATATTTCTAGGCCTTGTATAATACACCGCAACCTGGACAGGACTGTTTTATATGTGTCTGATTTTGTACGACTGCATGTCATATAATTAGTTCTGTATAACTGCATATTAAAAGATCATTTCTGTAAATTGCATGTTATGTGGATTATTTCTCAAAGAGGGAGGACGTACATCAGATAGTGTGCATATACCTTTAAGAAGCATTTCCAGATGTAGCACGTGCAGCAGTAGTGCCATTTTGAGAGAACAGCCATGAGTGTTACATGTATGAGTGTGGTGGTCAGTCTGTTTATAAGTTTAAGTTACAAAGCTTAATTTCTGATGTGTTTTTGTGTAATAAAGCAGTTGAATTGAACCCACAATTGTTTTTGTATAATAAAGCTGCTCAAATTGAACCCACAAATGTTTGTCTGTTTTATCCTGACCAGACAAGTGACAGATACCAGGGAGGAAAAAAGCTGTGTGGATCCATGGGCAGACATGCTGAAATTGTTGCAAGATGTACCTTGACAGAGGAGTGTGAAAGGCCAGAGGCTATTATATTTGAGCACCAAAATCTCTTCCACATTTCTTGTAGCAGATTTTCTTGCTTCCTTCAGTATCTCCTACTAGTCCCCTGAAAAGAGATGCATAAAAGGTATAACCGAGTCATCCAGACACCCAGTTAAAACTTTTTGAGAATAGTGTTATCAAAACTCCCCCTTCTTGTGTGAGTAGGGCAAGTTTATGAAGAAAGGAGAACCAATGCTATTTACAGCAAAAGAGGGTTACAACAATAACTTATGGATAGTCCTTCTGAATCTTCAAAATTACCAAAGAAATCAGTGAAATGGATGGAAATGCATAAAGGAGAATTCCCACGAAAAAGAAAAGAACACACACACACACACACACACACACACACACACACACACACACACACACACACACACACACACCAAAACAAGTTTCAGATCTATGTGAGACGTTCCCCACAAATAAATCATTTCATAGGTTGGTACTAGGCTATCGGCCCTAGTGCCTATACAAGCCTAGCCTTAACAATTCCCTGGCTATTTCTTCCCACAACATTTACTTCCCTGGACCCTTGTCTAGAAGGGAGACTGACGCTCTGCTTGACATGTATGGGCAGTCTATTCCAGAGTCTGGGGAGTCTGTGGGTCAGGAACCTATCCCTCCAGCATGTTTTGTTTATTGTGACGACAAGGTTTAGATCCCTGGAGCATGTGGCTCTGAGGGACTGGGATTTCTTTAAGTGTACTGTGTCCAACAGCCCTGGGTTTGACATGGCCTTGTATGTTAAAGCAGAGATTGCCTCGGAGTAGAAGATATGTGACAGAGTATAGCTGGAGTTTTTTTTAGACGGTCAGTATAGGGCATCTGCTTTAGGCCTGTGATTCTTTTAATGAGGCATTTCTGCGGCCTCTCCAGTTGTTGCAGATGGCTTGAGAGGTACATACCAAATGGGATGTTGTAATCTACAATGGGTCTAATGAGGGATGAGTACAATGGGACAATGACTTCCTTTTTTCTGGAAGAAAAGCCCTCAGTGATGAGGTGCGTCACATAGAAGGATTTCCTGACTGTTGTGGCGATGTGATTACCGAAGGTGAGAGCACTGTCTGCCTGTGTCCCCAAGTCTCACACTTTCGGGTGTATTGCCACCTATGTGGTAATTCACAGGCACATGTTTTTTTCCCCAAAGGGGATAACTATAAATTTCTTGGCATTGAGCTTGAGCCCATGGCTCTGGCACCAAGCATCTGTTTCTGTAAGGCCCTTTTTTAGAATATCCACATAATTTGGGGATTCAATAATGGCTCCCAGTTTGCAGTCATTTGCAAACTTTGTTAGCCCGAGTGCCTTAGTGTTGGCCTGAACTTCAAAGAAGTATATGCCAAACAAGAGCGGTCCCAGGACTGAACCCTGAGGTACTCCACTTGTCTGGAGCTGGATTTGGAGTCATCTACTTTTACAGTGTGGGTTCTGTCAGTAAGCCAGTTGGCAACCCAACAAGTGACATAGGGATTAATGCCCAGCTTAGTAAATTTATCTATGATTCCAGAGTGGGGGATGGTGTTGAAGGCCTTGGCGAGGTCCAGACAGGCGGTTCCACCTTACCCTCGTCCTTGGCGAGGTCCAGACAGGCGGTTCCACGTTACCCTCGTCCTAGGTGTGGGAGCATCGATTTCCCATGTTGGTAATGACTAGGTCTAGGATATTGGAGCCCCTGGTGGGACTACGGATTAGTTGATCCAGGGCATTGGAATTTGTGAATTCCAAGAACCGTTGGACCAAGGTTACAAAAGTAGTTTTCCCAGTTAATGGCAGGGTAGTTGAAATCACCCAGTATTAGGGTGTTTGGTTGTATCTTAATATTTTCCAGTACATTTAGAAAGGTGTAGTGAAAATCTTGGGGCATGGTGGGGGATCTGTAGCAAGCTACAATTTGGAATGCAGTCTTACCTAGTGTTAGTTGCATCTGGAGAATTTCAGACACACTGTCTTGGGCAACTAGCCTGGTGGTGTGAATATCCTTGGTGAAAATGGACACTCCTCCACCTTTAGTGTTTCGCCTGGTTTGGTGGCCGAAAACTGTGGTAAGAGTTGTAGCCTGGTATTGCAGGGGTGCACTCTGGAACCTTGAACCAGGTCTCAGTTACTGCACAGATATCGCTGTTCTCCATTTTTAGGAGTGCCTCGAGAGAGTGCATTTTGAGGTTTAGACTTCTAGTATAGAGTAGCATTACCTTCAGATTTTGCATTTTTGTACCGGTTACAGTGGTGGTTTTGTCCTTTGAACTTTGCCTAAAAAGGCACTACAGGGGTGGCAAGCCTTAGCCAGTAACCTGAATCCCAGGGGCGACAGGTGCAGACCATCTCTGGCAAAGCACCGTGGTCTGTCGATCATGTCGTCCCAGGTAGACAGATACTGGATCCCCTTTGAATGACACCAGAAGCTTAGCCAATTGTTGAAGTCAATCATTCTGTCCTTATACTGTGGTATCATTCTGGTTGAAGGCAGGATGCTACTCAGGGCTAGGGTCATACCTGCCTGGGCCACATGATCAAAGAGCTCTTCCATGTCTATTTTCATGTAGTCCAGAGAGGTACATCTCAAGTCATTCACTCCAACATGGACAATGACAGAGTCATATTTGTACTTGTGGAGTGACCTGAGTGCATGCGTTATTTGGCGGATCCTGGCACCCGACAGGCAGCTGACTGTAATTTTCTCCTTGTTCAACCTGGTGAGAGGGACATCAGTGTGCCTTACTAGAGAGTCACCCACAACTAAACTGTTGGGTACGCTGTCTCACCTTCGGGGCTATTGCTGGGTGGCACACTGGTGTTGTGAGCTATGTGACACTTTGGTTGTGATTGGCGTTTGTGTTTCAGCTTCGGAGGTCCTTGTTGCTTGGGCAGTGCCTCTGCATATGAGGGTTTAATGTTGCTACGTGAGGGTGTTGGTGTGGGTGTAGAAGGGCTATGTTTTGCTTGAGGTGTAGTGCGGGCATTAACCTTCTTCTCTTGACTGTCTAGCACAATCTTGGGTGGAGAAAGCTTTGCTTCCAGTTTGGCTATGTAACTGCATCTCTCGCAGGTTGTAGTGTTGGGTGGTAGGAGGAGAGGGTTGTCTGTGTATATGAGGCAATTGCTGCATTGCCCCAGTATGCCCAGATTCACCAGGTGGACAGGAGAAATCACCGGAAGCTGACCCTTGGACATGTCTGGTCTGGTGTTTATTTTTGTAAAGTACAAGAGCTGTTTTCCCTTAGCTTAGCAAGGTACTTTGCAATTATAGGCCGGTTAGTGCCGACAATTAGTTTCTCCTTATTAACACGATGAGTTGAGTGCTTGCATCAGTTTAAGGC
Source organism: Protopterus annectens (assembly GCF_019279795.1). NCBI lineage: Eukaryota > Metazoa > Chordata > Ceratodontiformes > Protopteridae > Protopterus > Protopterus annectens. The sequence goes on along the minus strand of NC_056746.1, from coordinate 1,016,901,254 downwards.
TTCCTAGTGCTTTCCAGCAGATTTTAGAGCAAGTGCTAGTCACAGGGATGCTTAAAGGTAAGATGAAAAAATGGTTTTATCCTAAACACTGCAGTGTGCACTAGAGGAGTTAGATGTGAAAGTAGGTAACTTAAGTTCTACCTGTTTAAAAAGTTAAGTTTTAGTGGAGAGTCACTATTTTTAAAACAGCAAGATAGATTGAAAGGGGGTGGTCACTTTTGCATTCTAGTACTAAATTCCTGGAAGATCCATCCATTCAAATTTCTGGAAGGGTCTATACTAGTCAAACTCCACTTGTCTGCCATTATGTTTTTTACTAACAGAATGCAAGATGTTTGGGTTAAAAAGTGCGGACAGCTAACTCCCAAGTGATCATAGACTGCATACAGGGTACAACTTTGTGCTCCCATGCTTGATGTACCACATCAATGTGACATTGTTTGTAATAATCGGAAGTCACACTGGGGCCACAGATGGAGGGATTTTTAAGGCATGGACCTCAATCATAACCTCATAAATTGATGTGCTTTGGTTTGTCTGAAGAATTCTACAGGTCTTTTGTACCTTTACCCCCATGGAAACTGCATCCTCCCCACGTACAATCTGAAGCAAGTGTAGCTGCAAACTGACAAAGTTAATCTGAGGCAAGTGTAGCTGCAAACTGATTTGAAATTGAGAAAAGAATTGGAGATTACACTTGCATAAATATGCAGTCTCCACCAGTGCAATTTTTTTTTTTTTTTTTTACAATTTTTACTAAGGCCAAGAATGTTATCTGAAAATCCAGATGATGCAAGTGTGGAGTTCATGTGTTTGGGTACCATAGAATTTTGTGGGTTTAAACTGGCAAAAGAAATCATAAGAATCACAGAGGCATTGAACCCCAGAATCCTGGCAAACAGTCTGAGTTGAGAAACAAAAATTTGCCTTCTCCAATCAGAAAAATGTTTTTTGTTGCAGGGTGTCTACAGGGCATCCAAGAAACACAATCCTGTGTGAGAGAGTCAAGGAGGGCTTCTGAAAATTTATCTGGAATCCAGATTGGTCAGAAGAGTTAAAACCCATGTTAGGGATTCTTGGTTAGTCAGTAACGTAAATAAGGAAAAATGTGAGTGCATTCAGTGTGCAGCGAGTTATGACTGGAGCTAGACACTAACAACCTTGGAGGTAAAGAAGAGTTAAAAACACTAACAACCTTGGAGGTAACACAAAACGTAATGTAAAGAACTGACAGACAGTGAAACCAAAGCAACAAACAAAAACTGAAGTAACACCAGGAAAGCAAGACGAGATCCACACTGTATTTGTATTAAGCGCTTTCATTTTTTAATAAACACTTCTTCAGACTATACATCCACAATAAATCAAACCCTTTTTATATAAAAACACACCCCTTCTTATCACAAATAAATTACTTCAATTGAATTGAATTAAAGCAATACAGCCCCATTGAGGCATCTAAAATATTATTAAATACATTTCGAACCATATTCCAATTAAATAAAAACCATGCTTAACACATCATGTCATACAAGCCACAAAGTTTCCTAGCTTTTTATTGCTGTAATTCACAAATAACCCTCAGATTTTAATCTAAGGGTAGAATTAATACATATATTTGTGTTTAAGCCTGGAAATAGTGTTGTATTAGTTCTTAACTGCCATCTAAGTTCCCTGTTTTCCAAAAAGTCATTCAGGGGTCCACCTCTATCTCCTACTGTGACTTGCTCCAACACTGAAAATCTAAAATTGTGTCCCTCATTATTCATAATATGCACCGCCAAAACATTTTTTGTGTCTTGTTTTTTAATATCGTAAAAATGTTGATACATTCTGCTCCTAAGAGCATTAATAGTCTTACCGATATAAAAACAAGAACATTGCGTGCATGTCCCTATATAAACAACAGCTTTACTGCTGCAACCATTTGTATTTCCCATAATTTGCACTGCAAACAAAATCCGCATTTAAACACCCCCCTGGTCACAGGATGAATTTCTTGTACCCTTTCCAACATGTTTTTTATAGTAGTGTCCTTTTTATATATAATGTTGGGTTCTGTTCCCACTATATCCAAAAATTCTTTGTTAGTGTTAAATAGATTCCAATTCCGTTGAATAATATTGCTGATATTTTGAACTTCTGATTGTATTTAAAAATACCAGCTCTATGAAACAACTTAATATTCTGACTTTGGGAACTTTGTGTACCTTCAAACAGGCTATCTAAGCCCTTACCCAACAATGGAAAAAATATTCCTTGTTCCCTTTTGGAAACCACCTCCTTTAATATATTTTCTACAAATTCTTTAGGATAACCTCTACTAACCAACATACCTTTAAGAATTTGTATTTGACCTAAAAACTCATGGAAGTCTGAAACCATTCTTGCTAGTCTGACCCCTTGTCCTTTTATTAATGACTTTTTCTGATGGATAGGGTGAAAACTAGTAAAATGTAGAAGTGTGTTGGAATAAGTAGGTTTCCTAAAAATAGTCGTTTCAAAACAACTTTTTGTTCTATTTTTACTTATAGTAATGTCTAAATAGTCATTTTCTCATATGATATAGTATGAGAAAATTCCAAAAATCCTGTGCTTACACCAATAAACTCAAGGAATTCGTTTAACATGTCCTCACTATCATTCCATAGAATAACTATGTCAGCCAAATAACGCCCATAATATTGCCATGATTTTGCATATTTACTAGTGAATATATATTCCTTCTCCCAGAATGCTAAGACTAAATTAGCAAATATAGGTGCACAAATAGCCCCCATGGCTACACCTTTACATTGTTTAAACAGTTGTTCTTGAAAAACAATGATGTTGGTGTCCAAAATTAACTCCATGAGGCTCCTTGTGTGTTGACATAGATATAAATAAAACCATTCAGTCCCAGTATCATGGGGAATAACAGAAAATAAATCTTTGACATCAATTGTCACGAAAATTAAACTATGATTATACATAAGTCCCATGAATCCTTCAATATCCAATTACAGTCTTGTAAAATATTTTTTAGTTGTACATCTATAAATCTAGCGATATAATATGTTTTTGAAGCCTTTGCGTCAACAACAGGTCTAGGGGGGGGGGGGGGGGTTATTGAGATCCTTATGCACTTTTGGTATACCAAAAGTAGTAAGAATTTTCGGATATTTAACTATCATGTAGGACCATTCATCAAATGTAATTTGTCTATTTAAAAGAAGTTCTTCCAACATAATATCCACTTTCCTACAAAGAATATTTTTCTCATTCACGCTGATTTGACAAAATGTATATGTGTGAAGGATCCCAAACATTTTATCAATGTATGAATTGTTATCCATTAAACCCTAACCCCCCCTTGTCCGCTTCATAATTCTAATTTTGTTGTCGTTACATAGATTTTGTAATAATTCCATCTCTTGTTTTTTCAAGTTGTTTACATCATGAGTTTTCCTGCCATTAACTTTATACAACATGCGAATATCATATTCGCACATTTTTTCAAACATCTGCACAATGGGGCATAATGGAGGGTTGAATGCACTAGGTCTTTTACATACATTATTACTACTATTAATATCATGTAGTCTTTCCTTAAAACAAAATTGAAAATTCAACTTTCTTGTGTACAATTTTAAATCTACTATTGCTTCATCTACAACTCTTTTACTTGGAACAAAGGACAGTCCTCTTTCAAAGATGTTCGCTATACTTTTATCCAATACACAATCACTATAATTGTATATTTTAAAGTCACCATTGCTATTAGATATGATCTGTACAGAGGTATCTACAGCATCCCTTGTATTGTATAAAACATGTGGGACTTGCAAAATATCATTAGACATATTGGACATATTCATTTCTACAAAACCATTTTCCAAAAAAATTTTTTCAAATACATCTAATACATTCTCCCCCTCCCCCTGTAGTTGTAATTGGGGTGATGTTGCCCCCTTCCCCCTCTCTGATTCCTGATCCGTTCGGATCTCCTCAGCGGGGGAAATTCTAAAGGGTTCAAACCAGGGTCATTTTCATCATTGTCAAATCCATTACCATCACTAAAGCTCCCCATCAGATACATGACTATAGTCCTGATGGTGGTTATAATTACTGTAAATCTTTCTTTGACTTAAAGGGGGTGGGGGTTTGCTCTCTGTTCTGCATACTCCTTTTCATCCCTTCTAAGTTTCTTTTCTTTTTTTGTATTTCAAGTCAGAAATAAATTGATCAACATTCTTAAATATACTATCAAATTCACTTTGTTGAACTCAAGTAGTAAATCAGATTGTATACTATTATTTACCCGTTTAATTTTGTCATTTAATTTTAACATTTTTTTGTCAGTAGCATTAATAAGGCAGTCCAAAAGTTCACAACCATGCTGGTTAAACATTGCAATCAGTTCCACATGTAATTCTGAATTTTTGACCAAACCTGTCAGGTATCGCCATAGTCGGAGTCCTTTTGGCACCAGTTCTCTCTGTTTACACTCACGTAAATATTTTCTAGTTGCAGTTTTCGATATTCAAAAATAAGGCTTTCCAGTTCGTTAAGCTGCTCCAGAAATGAGCCATTATTATCACAATGTTTTAATGATGCGATACCCCATTCACAATCCCCTTCCAGCCATTGACTTAAGGTTTTCCTTCCATTGAAGGGTTAGTTACTGTTAAGATACGCTTTCATTAGGGAAAAACCGCTAGTCTTTCCTCACTGGAGCGTTTTCTCTCCCTCCATGTTGGCGTTGTGCTGGCGTGATGTCAAAGTTACTCGACTCGTCTTCTGCACCGTTGTTGTCAGTGCGACTCGAATGAGCCGGTTGTAGTACCTGCGAACCTTCCCTTTCACATTGAGTAAGTTTTTCCATAAGAGAAACCAAATTTCCAACTGTGCAATTAAGATTGTGCAAAGAAGAAGCCAATGAACCAAGTGTAGGTGGATCTCCACCGTCTACTCCTTCCATAATCCTCGTACAATGAAACCAAAGTAACAAACAAAAAACTGAAGTAACACCAGGAAAGAAAGATGGAGGGAGAGAAAATGCTTCAGTGGAGGGAAGACTAGTGTTTTTTTCCCTAATGAAAGGTAATGAAAGCATATCTAACAGTAACTTACCCTTCAATGGAAGGAAAACCTTAAGTCAATGGCTGGAAGGGGATTGTGAATGGGGTATCACATCATTAAAACATTGTGATAATAATGGTTCATTTCAGGAGCAGCTTAACGAACTGGAAAGCCTTATTTTTGAATATCTAAAACTGCAACTAGAAAATAGTTATTTACGTGAGTGTAAACAGAGAGAACTGGTGCCAAAAGGACTCTGAATATGGCGATACCAGATAGGTTTGGTCAAAAATTCAGAATTACATGTGGAACTGATTGCAATGTTTAACCGGCATGGTTGTGAACTTTTGGACTGCCTTATTAATGATAATGACAAAAAAATGTTAAAATTAAATGACAAAATTAAACAGGTAAATAATAGTATACAATCCGATTTACTATTTGAGTTAAACAAAGTGAAGTTTGATGGTATATTTAAGAATGTTGATCAATTTATTTCTAACTTGAAATACAAAAAAGAAAAGAAACTTAGAAGGGATGAAAAGGAGTATGCAGAACAGAGAGCATACCCCCCACCCCCTTTAAGTCAAAGAAAGATTTACAATAATTATAACCACCATCAGGACTATAGTCATGTATCTGATGGGGAGCTTAGTGATGGTAATGGATTTGAAAATGATGAAAATGACCCTGGTTTGAACCCTTTAGAATTTCCCCCTCTGAGGAGATCCGAACGGATCAGGAATCAGAGAGGGGGAAGGGGGCAACATCACCCCAATTACAACTACTGGGGCAGGGGGAGGGGGAGAATGTATTGGATGAATTTGAAAATTTTTTTTGGAAAATGGTTTTGTAGAAATGAATATGTCCAATATGTCTAATGGTATTTTGCAAGTCCCACATGTTTTATACAATACAAGGGATGCTGTAGATACCTCTGTACAGATCATATCTAATAGCAATGGTGACTTTAAAATATACAATTATAGTGATTGTGTATTGGATAAAAGTATAGCGAACATCTTTGAAAGAGGACTGTCCTTTGTTCCAAGTAAAAGAGGAGTTGCAGATGAAGCATTAGTAGATTTAAAATTGTACACAAGAAAGATGAATTTTCAATTTTGTTTTAAGGAAGGACTACATGATATTAATAGTAGTAATAATCTATGAAAAAGACCTAGTGCATTCAACCCTCCATTATGCCCCATTGTGCAGATTACTGAAAAAATGTGCGAATATGATATTCGATGGCAGGACAACTCATGATGTAAACAACTTGGAAAAACAAGAGATGGAATTATTAAAAAATGTATGTAACAACAACAAAATTAGAATTATGAAACCGGAAAAGGGGAGTGGGTTAGTTATAATGGATAACAATTCATACATTCATAAAATGTTTGGGATCCTTCACACAGATACATATTGTCAAAATGAGCGTGAATGAGAAAAATATTCTTTATAGGAAAGTGGATATTATGTTGGAAGAACTTCTTTTAAATAGACAAATTACATTTGATGAATGGTCCTACATGAAAGTTAAATATCCGAAAATTCCTATACCAAAAGTGCATAAGGATCTCAATAACCCCCCCCCCCTTAGACCTATTGTTGATGCAAAGGCTTCAAAAACATATTGTATTGCTAGATTTATAGATGTACAACTAAAAAATATTTTACAAGACTGTAATTGGATAATGAAGGATTCGTGGGACTTGCTTAAGAAAATTAACAAAAATATGTATAATCATAGTTTAATTTTCGTGACAACTGAAGTCAAAGATTTATTTTCTGTTATCCCCCATGATACTGGGACTGAATGGTTTTATTTATATCTATGTCAACACACAAAGATGGGGCACGATAGGATTCTTACATTAAGGAGCCTCATGGAGTTAATTTTGGGCACCAACATCATTGTTTTTCATGAACAACTGTTTAAACAATGTAAAGGTGTAGCCATGGGGGCTATTTGTGCACCCATATTTGCTAATTTAGTCTTAGCATTCTGGGAGAAGGAATATATATTCACTAGTAAATATGCAAAATCATAGCAATATTATGGGCATTATTTGGATGACATAGTTATTCTATGGAATGATAGTGAGGACATGTTAAACGGATTCCTTGAGTTAACTGGTGTAAGCACAGGATTTTTGGAATTTTCTCATACTATATTATATAAGAAAATTGACTATTTAGACATTACTATAAGTAAAAATAGAACAAAAAGTTGTTTTGAAACGACTATTTTTAGGAAACCTACTTATTCCAACACACTTCTACATTTTACTAGTTTTCACCCTATCCATCAGAAAAAGTCATTAATAAAAGGACAAGGGGTCAGACTAGCAAGAATGGTTTCAGACTTCCATGAGTCTTTTTAGGTCAAATACAAATTCTTAAAGGTATGTTGGTTAGTAGAGGTTATCCTAAAGAATTTGTAGAAAATATATTAAAGGAGGTGGTTTCCAAAAGGGAACAAGAAATATTTTTTCCATTGTTGGGTAAGGGGCTTTGATAGCCTGTTTGAAGGTACACAAAGTTCCCAAAGCACAAAGTTCCCAAAGTCAGAATATTAAGTTGTTTCATAGAGCTGGTATTTTTAAATATAATCAGCAGTTCAAAAATATCAGCAATACTATTCAACGGAATTGGAATTTATTTAACACTAAAAGAATTTTTGGATATAGTGGGAACAGAACCTAACATTATATATAAAAAGGACACTACTATAAAAAACATGTTGGAAAGGGTACAAGAAATTCATCCAGTGACCAAGGGGATGTTTAAATGCGGATTTTGTTTGCAGTGCAAACACATTTTAGAAGGAACGGAGTTGTTTATCCCAAATTATGGGAAATACAAATATAAGAAAAAATTTAGTTGCAGCAGTAAAGCTGTTGTTTATATAGGGACATGCACGCAATGTTCTTGTTTTTATATCGGTAAGACTATTAATGCTCTTAGGAGCAGAATGTATCAACATTTTTACGATATTAAAAAACAAGACACAAAAAATGAAAATGTTTTGGCGGTGCATATTATGAATAATGAGGGACACAATTTTAGATTTTCAGTGTTGGAACAAGTCACAGTAGGAGATAGAGGTGGACCCCTGAATGACTTTTTGGAAAACAGGGAATTTAGATGGCAGTTAAGAACTAATGCAACACTATTTCCAGGCTTAAACACAAATATATCTATTAGTTCTACCCTTAGATTAAATCTGAGGGTTATTTGTGAATTACAGCAATAAAAAGCTAGGAAACTTTGTGGCTTGTATGACATGATGTATTAAGCATGGTTTTTATTTAATTGGAATATGGTTCGAAATGTATTTAATAATATTTTAGATGCCTCAATGGGGCTGTATTGATTTAATTCAATTCAATTGAAGTAATTTATTTGTGATGTCATTAATTAAGAAGGGGTGTGTTTGATTTATTGTGGATGTATATTCTGAAGAAGTTTTTATTAAAAAATGAAAACAACTGACAGTGTGATCTAAACACAGAAAATATGAGAAGCTTCCTGAAGTCACTGGCTAAGGGAACGTAATGGCATGCATCTTTTAGGTGTAATATTACCATAAAGCTTCCCTGGGGAAGAAGGGGCAACATACTCTTGACGGGTCAACATCTTGAATTTTGGAATTTCACATACAGATTTAGAAAGGAAAGCTCTAGAACTGGTTTCCAAGAAGACTCTCTTCGGTACCAGAAACATTCTGGAATAGAAACTTTTGCCCCTTTGATTTAATGGCACGGGTTCTAGGACTATTTCTTCAAATACTTTGGGTTTCTAATACTGATGGGACTGGACCCCATTCCTATGGCAAAGTATGATTAAAGTTCATGAAATTAGTATTGTTTTAATCTTTGATGTCAGCCAAAAGTGCCCTTCGCAGCACCCGCAATGTGCCTAGTAATAACTCCTTCTGCAGTTCATACGGGGCTACATCGACTGGTAACGCATCTACATATGATTGTAGACTTTTTATAAGACCCATTGCTCCTACTACTATTGGAACTGTCTGGGTTTCTTTCTCTTACAGTGTACAAATACTGATAAACCTGAAGAAATAAAATCTGTTTGGTTCAGAAAGTGGGGCAGGGGTAGCCCTTATGAACCACCTTTAATACCAGAGCTTGTCACAATCTGTTGTCAATTAGGAATGTACAGAACTGTTAGGACAGGTGTTGAACAAGAGTGTGGCAGTATTGTTATTCTCAAAATGTTAGAAACAGAACGGAAATAGGTACTACCTTCAAAGGAAAGACGGGTAGCTAGATTTCTCGACAGGTAGCTAGATTTCTCAAACTGTCTATACACAGCAGTACAAATTTCCACATATGGAAATGCAGTTAAGATTCTATGTGACAAAGTGGAAGAAAAAAAAACTCTCCTACAAAATCTATCCAAAGCCTTCCCATCCTTCTACTGGTGAAAGGTTAGAGGAGACCAGGAGCCTGTTCCCTGCAAGTGTAGATGTAGCTGTAGCGGCAGGGTTCAAACTAAGGTGAGAAAGCAAGTGGTTGTCAGTTTGAGAAGCTTTGTACAGCCTGCTTTTTTGGGTACCAAAGGTTGTGAAACAGATTTGTTACAGACAGCATTATATACATCCTCCAAGGATGACCCTAGTGGGGGAATATGAATAGAATGAGGTATATCCTCTTGTAACATCTTAACTGGGAGGGACATCCAACTGTTCCCACACAAATACCTCATTCATCCTGGCAATAATCTGAGAGAGGGAAATTTCTGGAAGGGGAGGCTGTGAAGACCAGTGTTCCTTAGCATCAGAGTTTTGGATATGTGAATTCATAAAAGAAGATTCTGTCTATGTCTGAATCACTTGTCATCTTCCTCAGGAATATTTTGATGGACTTAACAGGTAATGTATTTTGTGTATCAAGATCCACAGACTATGACAGTTTTTTTGGCTAAGGTAAGAAAATCATCTTTTCTTATTGATAACCATATAAGATGAGCAAAATTTAACCTTTGGTTTCTTTCTTTATAAGTATTTTATGTGACCGACATGAAAGAGGAAAGTCCGTCCCTTCAGGAGGTTTCTTTCCACAAGAATATCTAGAAGTATCCCGCAATGTATTTCCATGCTCCAGTAAAGATGGTTCTCCCATACCCATTTGAGATAGAACAACAACCAGAGAGGACAGAAGTTAGGAACAGGTTTAAGTATCTGTACTGTGGCAAAGATGCTTCAGATGTGGGTAAGGTCACTGAATGAGTTAAGACAAGTTGTCAACTAACTGTCCCCAAAACACAGTAATGCACAAGTAGAACAGGGAAAACAAAAGTTAGAATCCATTTAGAATAGAAATAGAAGGGAAGAGATGTCACAACAGATCGAAGTTATGTTCTTACCATAACGCCCATGTTAGTTGTCGCCTTCTTTCTTGCTGGATGGGTAGTCCGCTGTCTAGTCGGCCGAATACTAAAGCTCGAGAGCTATTTTTACCGCTCGAGGCCATCCTATGTCCCATAATGCTAGGCGAAATATACCCAGATCTCAGTTTGATAGCTAACACTATGGACAGACATGTCCCACCACTAGAAAAGATAAAACTAAGAGCCATGTAGAACTATAAACCTTACAGCCTGCACCAGGACTACCAAAGGAAGAAGAGCTCTAGCTGAAGGATAATCCTGGTGACAAGGACAATCTCACCCAATACTCTATGTCTTTTCCAACACAGAGGGGAAGGAGGGTGGGACGAGAAAGAAGCAGAAGAAGACATCTAACATTTATGGTAGGTACATAACTTCTTAATGTCATAACTTCTTAATGTTAAGTTGCCAATCTCACCTTCATTCTTGCTGGATGGGACAGTCCTAACCTTAGTCCTGGGTAGCTCAGTGGAACAGACGAGGCAACATCCTGTTTGTAATGAGAGATGAAGGTAAGGAGAGGCTGGCAAATAGAATCCATAAGTAAGCAGCAACTGAGAAAGCTAATGCTCTAGTTGAGTGAGCTCTAGGCATGCCTCAATTGATAGGTTAAAGTGATGAGAGGTCAACCATCTTGACAAGGTCACTTTAGAAACCGGAAGGCCCTGCTTGTAAGATAAGAAGAGTTGCTCTGATGGCTTGGTTCTATCCAGATAGAAAGTAGCTGCCTATGGACATCCAAACAAACAATGTAATCTTCTCTCAGCTCTATCAGTGTAATTTGGAAAGTGGCAGTAGCCCTAGTGGAATGAGGCCTAATCCCAGCTGGAATCTCCTTGCCATGATGGGAATAACAAAATGCAATGCAACACCCAATCCACCTAGAAATAGTTTGTTTTGACACAGGCTTGCCCTGTGAACTCAAAGCAAAAGAAACAAACAACTGCTGAGACTGCCTAAAATCCTTAGTCCTGCTCAAATAATAACGCAATTGCCTGTGTACATCTAAAGTGTGCAAAATCTTTTCCCCTTTATTTTGGGGTTCTGCATAAAAAGTAGGCAAATGAATAGTTTGGTTTAAAGCCACACTAGAAACCACCTTAGGCATAAAGGAAGGATTAGTACGAAGATACCCTATCCTTATGAAAAATCAAAAAGGCTCCACTGCCATAAGGGCCTGCAACTCAGAAACCCTTCTTGCAGAAGTAATGGCCAACAAAAAGCAGTCTTCCATGACAAGTATTTCAATTCAGCAGTAGCAAGAGGCTCAAAAGGTTGTAGAGTAAGTTTCTCCAACACAAAATTGAGATCCCAAGCAGGAGTAGGAGCTCTACGGGGGTCTTATATTCTTGCCCCTCTAAGAAATTGCTTGAACAAAGGATGCGAAAACAATGGTGGGTCACAATCATAGTGAGCTGAAATTGCTGCAGCATGAATCTTAATGGAAGAGAAAGACGAACCTTTGTCCAATAACTCAGTAAGATATTGAAGAGCCACACTCAAATTAGGCTCAGAAATCTCCAAATTGTTTGCTGCACTCCAAAATAAAAATCTCTTCCATTTTTCTGACACTTTCCTTGTACTAGGTCTTCTGGCTTCCATAATCACATTTAAAACTTGTTGAGGAAGTTGAGACCTGCTGTCTTTCAAAACAGAATATGCCAGGCTGTTAGATGAAGAGAGTGAAGCTTGACATTGAGCAGATGACCGTCCTCTGAGACAACAGATGTGGAATCAAAGGTAAAGGCCATGGAGGCTTGCTTACCAGACAGCTCAGTAATGGGTACCAGTGCTGCCGAGGCCAATCTGGAGCTATTAAAATCATCCTTGGCTTGTCTTGTCTGACCTTTAGAAGCACCTTTGGAAGAAGAGGCAGAGGTGGAAACGATACACATGAAGATTTTTCCAACTGAAAGAAAGAGCATCCACTTTCCAAGCTGTGTGATGAAACCTCTTGTGCAAAACTTTGGCAGCTGGTGGTTTAGTGGAGAAGTTTAACAGATCTATGTCTGGAGTTCCCCATGACACTGTCAATTTTTGAAATACATGAAGATCCAGTTTCCACTGTGGGGATCCATGATTTGTCTGCTTAACACATCTGCTAAGGAGTTCTGTGCTCCCGCAGAAACCTTGCCTGAAGAGTTAGTTGCAAGCTGAGCGCAGTCTCCCATAAAATCATTGCTTGCCTGCACAATGGGTAAGAATGTGTTCCCCTTGTTTGTTGATGTACCACATGACAGTTGTGTTGTCTGTTAGAATCAACACCTGCCCTGGAAGAAGTAATTCCTTGAAAGCCATTAATGCAAACTGGACTGCTAACATCTCTTTCATGTTGATATGTAGATGCTGTAGTCTGGCAGGCCACTTGTCTTGTATCCACTTTCCATTTAGATGAGCTCCCAAGCAATGTGAGGCATCTGTCGTTAGAATCTGACTCGCCTCTGGCCGGGTCACAGAGAGTCCCTTGTTTAGGTGACATTCCTGAGCCCACCACAAAAATTCCTTTTGAATGCAAGGTATTATTTGAATGACAGTGTCCAAATCCTGGCAGTGCTGTGTCCATACATTTTGAGATACCATTGCAGCTTCCTCATATGCAGTTTGGCATTGGGAAGCACCAGAATACAAGATGCCATGAACCCTAAGGCTTGAAGGACTGTCCTGCAGTCAGCCCGGACTGAAGAGATAGGTGATGGAAGTAACTGGAAAGATTCTTTTGTTTGTCCGGGGTTAAAAGGCCATCTGGGCTGCTGTATTCAGTCTCACACCCAGAAAGCACATGTCTTGAGAGGGTACTAGTCTGACTTTATTTCGCTCACAGAATACCCTAGGCATCTTAGCACTGCTATGACATATTCCAAATGCTGTAGAAGATCTTCCTTTTCTTGAGCCAGAATCAGGCAATCGCCCAAGTAAGGATAGATTTGAATTCCTTTAGCCTGAAGTAAGCTATTACTGGAGCCAGAACCTTTGTGAATACTCTGGCAGTAGATAAGCCAAAGGGCAATGCAGAGAACTGATAATGAGAATTTCCAGCTCGAAACGCAGATACTTCCTGCAAGTTAGTCTTATAGGCACATGAAGGTAAGCTTCCTTGAGATCTAAAGTTACCATCCAGTGATCTTTGCCCAGCAGAGGTAAAAGCTGTTGTAACGCCAACATTTTGAACTTGGGAATGTCCAGATAAGTGTTGAGGATAGATAAATCCAAAATTGGTCTCCACGTGTTCTCTTCGTACTAGGAACAGGCGAGAATAAAATCCTAGGCCTCTTTCTGGTACAGGAACTGGCTGAATGGCCCCTATTTGGAGCAACAGAGAAATTTGCTTGTGAGCCTCTGTTCTTTGTAGAGGAGGAATGTCTGGCATGCCTTTGAAAGGAGGCAAGGTATGGAAATAAAACCTGTAACCGTGGTGAATGATATCCAGAACCCATCTGTCTTGGGTAATTAAATCCCAATTTTCTTTGAAAAGAGACAGCCTTCCTCCCAAAGGTGCTGCCAGGCGAGAATGAACTGGCAGCTGGAAAGGCAGGTCATTGGGTCTGCTTACGAAAGGACTGACCCCTGCCCTCACTAGAAGTCTGAGCAGGGGAACTCCTGTCCTAGGCCTAAAGGAACCCTGAGCTCTGCCCCTACCACGCCTAGACCTACCCTAGACTGGGAATCATAAGCAGGATAAGTCCATCCCTTAGAAGGCCAATTTCTACTAAACTTCGGAGGCTGCACCTGCAAAAAATCCTTAACAGTTTGCATAGACTTAGCCTTGTCCTCCATTTTCTTCAAGACTGCTTCCACAGGTGAACCAAACAACACATCAGACTGTAAAGGAGCATCCAAAATCCTCGTTTTAACATGCTCAGCTAAATTCTGATCTCTCAACCAGGCGTGCCTACGAAGAACAGAACCAGTGGCAGCCACCCTCGAGGAGGCCTGCACAGCATCAAAACCACACTGCAAGGAATGTTTACCCACCTGTTCAGACACATGAACTAAATCCTGCAACTCTTTACACTCAATACCTTCCGCCAGAGCATCCACCTTAGATTTCAGTTGTGAAAGGAGATAATTCTGATATTTTAACATGTGAAACTGACAATTCAACGCCTCATGGCTAAAGTGGAAGAAGTATACACTTTCTTTCCCCATCTATCCAAAGCCCTTGCCTCTTTATCAGGAGGGACAGGATTTTTAACAACTGAGGCCTTCACACCTTTAGGCCCCTGAGAGACAGTTTCCGGGTCTGCCCTAGGACTCTTAAAAAAATACTTATGAGCTTCAGGCACCCTATAATACCTATCCGGTTTAACTGGGGCAGGAGGCAAAGAATCAGGATTCAGGGAAGCCTCTGCAAAAACATCTTCCACGACATTCAGAACAGGAGGTATAGCTAAAGGCCTATGCTGGGGTAAAAACAAGAATTCCCTAAGCCTCTTCCTGGAATCAGAGAAATCTTGACCTTCCCATTTAAAATGCTCCTCATGGAATGCAGAGTCTCTGAAAATGAAAAATCCTCAGGAGGGGAAGCCAAGGAGTAGAATCATCCACATCAGAATCAGAATAAGGAGGATACTCCTGCAAGTCTTCAGTCAAGACTCAGAAGCCTCCGAACATTGCTCAAAACTCTCAACCTCCGTTCCACCCTAGGCCTCTTATCAGGAGGGGCATAGAACCTCTTATCATAGTAATCAAATCCTCTGCCATTTTAAGCATATGTTTCTTAGGCAAAGACCCTGAAGCACTAGGAGAAACCCCACTGAAGCTAAACTTGGCCTGCCTCTCAAAGAAGTCTTGGAAACAGAAGGGAGGCTCTAACCACCTTAGGAAGAGAGGGAAGAACAGCCACCTGAGAAGCCCCTCAGCCTGGCCTACTTCCTGAGAGGATACATCCTGTAACAGTAAAGTCTCTCCTGAGACTCCAAAGAAACACCTGGCAGAACCTCCGCTCCACTGAGCCTTCCAAAGAACAGACGCCTGGGACTGTCGGTTCTTCCCTCTAGGCTTTACTGCTTTGTCCTTGCGCTTTTGTCGAAGCGGCGCCGGAGCATCCGACGGCATTTTATAATTACAACGCTTCCCAAACACTAACCTGGCACAGTCTAACCTTCTCTTAATAGTGCTTTGTTAAATCTAGCACAAGAGCGGCATCCAACAACGCCGTGCTCAGGCCCTAAACAAGGTATACACAAAGTATGATAATCCCTATGAGGTATCTGTTTCCCACAAGAAATACAGTTATTCACTTTTTCTGACATCCGTTAAATACTGAGGCAAGAAAAACCAAAACAATCCCCAACGGGTACTTAGCCAACTTTGATTCGGGTCTGAAACTCTGACTTCAGAAACTTTCAGAACGCCAACCTGCACTCGCAAAATTGCTTCTGCATCGGACCATGCGGCAAAAAAGACTGAGGATATGACGTCGGTCATGCGCATTAGTACCCTGACGTACTGACGTCAGTCTAATGCGCCCTGACCGACGTCAGCCATATACTTTGGTATTCGGGCCGACTGGACAGCGGACTACCCAATAGTTAGGACTGCAGCAATGTGGAATGAAGAACATCCAGAGAGGACGTGGCTGACCCCCGGTTCATGACGGCTGAAAGGACCATCTCAGAGGAAGCCAGAGAGGTGAGTGGTCTGAGGAATAACTGCTGGCCACTGCACAGTCACTCATCATCGGGATGAGAAGAATGACCTAGGTAAGTCAGCAAGGGCTTTCTGGTTAGTTTTTCCTTTTTAGGAACTACAGAAGTTAGACTAGTAGGAACAGGTTTAAGTATCTGTACTGTGACAAAGATGCTTCAGATGTGGGTAAGGTCACTGAATGAGTTAAGACAAGTTGTCAAACAGTCTGTGAAACAGCACACTGACACACACTAACTGTCCCCCAAAACACAGTAATGCACAAGTAGAACAGGAAAACAAAAGTTAGAAATCCATTTAGAATAGAAATAGCAGGGAAGATGTCACAATGTGAACACAAGATCTACTTCACTCAGCCAATTCCCTTGCAAACATTTTACCCTGGAAACATGCTCATTTTTTGTTCAAAATTGTGTACATAAAAATCACAAATTGAAAACTTTATGCGCCGAGTAACAGGACACTTCTGTAACATTACAAAGACAGAGAGTCTTTTTGTGTGTGTAAATGATTCTTTTTGTATTCTTGTACTTCACTACTGTCTGCAATTTGCCTGACAATGCCAATGTGAAGCACTTCTCCCCAGGCCTTCATTGAAAATGAGCTCTGCCCAGATGGACCACCCAGTAAACAAATACAATAAGAAGAAGTTATGTTCTTACCATAACGTTCCATGTTAGTTGTCGTCTTCTTTCTTGCTGGATGGGTTCGGAGCCGAACCTCGGCTACGACTCGGCCGAATACTAAAGCTCGAGAGCTATTTTTACCGGCTCGAGGCCATCCTATGTCCCATAATGCTAGGCAAAATATACCCAGATCTCGTTTGATAGCTAACACTATGGACAGACATACTAGAAAATGATAAAACTAAGAGCTATGTAGAACTATAAACCTTACAGCCTGTTTGTCACCAGGACTACCAAAGGGGAAGAAGAGCTCTAGCTGAAGGGATAATCCTGGTGACAAGGAAAATCTCACCCAATACTCTATGTCTTTTCCAATTCAGGGGGATGGAGGGTGGGACGCAAGAAAGAAGGCGAGAAGAAGACAACTAACATGGAACGTTATGGTAAGAACATAACTTCTTAATGTCATAACTTCTTAATGTTAAGTTGCCAATCTCACCTTCATTCTTGCTGGATGGGACAGCGTCCCTAGCACCTTAGTCCTGGGTGGCTCAGTGGAACAGACACTTGAGTACAGTGGAACCAAAATCAGCCTGATTTCTGGAGGCAACATCCTGTTTGTAATGAGAGATGAAGGTATGAGGAGAGGCCCATGTGGCCGCTGCACAAATAGAATCCATAGGTAATCTCACTTGAAAAGCAACTGAGAAAGCTAATGCTATAGTTGAGTGAGCTCTAGGCTTGGTAGGGAGTTCCTTATGCCTCAATTGATAGGTTAAAGTGATGAGAGGTCAACCATCTTGACAAGGTCACTTTAGAAACCGGAAGGCCCTGCTTCCCTTCGGCGTAAGATAAGAAGAGTTGCTCTGATTTTCTCGTTGGCTTGGTTCTATCCAGATAGAAAGGTAGTTGCCTATGGACATCCAAACAAACAATGTAATCTTCTCTCAGCTCTATCAGTGTAATTTGGAAAGAAAACTGGGAGATCAATGGTCTGATTCAGATTTTTTTTTGAGTGTACCTTAGGTAAGAAGGATGGATTTGTCCTAAGAGCCACTCTATCTTTGTGAAAAACGAGATAAGGGGGGCGCACAGAAAGTGCTTGTAGTTCCGAAACCCTTCTGGCTGAGGTAATAGCTACCAAGAAAGTGTTTTCCACGAGAGCAGTTTTAACGAGCAGGAGGCAGCAGGCTCAAAAGGAGGTAGAATTAAAGACGACAGTACCAAATTTAGATCCCACGGTGGAGGAGGGTCTTTGACTGGGGGCCTAAGTAATAGGGTACCCTTCAGAAAGGCTTTGCAGAGCTTGTGGGACATAATACTAGACTGACGAGCCAACATGGAAATTTGCAATAGCCGCCAACTGGACTTGGATAGTGGCTGAAGAAGAACCTTTCTGAAAGAGCTCCGCTAGAAAATCTAGAACTGTTTGGACAGGGGCATTAAAGGGATCAACTTGGTTCTTTTCTGCCCAAATAGAGAAACGTTTCCATTTACTATTGTACGTCTTTCTGGTGTTAGACTTGTGAGAGGCAAGGATAATCTGACGTACTGACGGAGAGATTAAGGGAAGTCTGGCTAGGGTTGGAAGTGGAGCAACCAAGCTGTGAGGTTGAGAGATGAGAGAGATTGGTGCAGCCTGCCCGATTGATGGGTCAGAAGGTCTGGCACAGGGTCCAGATGCCAGGGCTGCTCCAGTAGATGACGTTGTAGGAACGGAAACCAGACTTGTCGAGGTCAGTAAGGGGCAATGAGGATCATCCTGGATCTCAAGGCAGTTGCTTTCTGGACTAACAGAGTGATTAAGGGAAAGGGGGGGGAGCATAAAGGAGACCCCTGGGCCAATCATGGACTAGAGCGTCCCTGGGAGAGAGGCCCGGAAGAGGGTGAAGAAGTCTTGACACTTGCTGTTTTGAGGGGTTGCGAAAAGGTCGCAGCAAGGCTGACCCTACTTTCTGAAGATTTGGTCCACTACTAGTTGGTTGAGAGACCACTCATAGGGCATGAGAATGTCCCTGCTCAGCCTGTCTGCTATGACATTGGACTTCCCGGGAATGTGTTTTGCTACCAGAAACCGCTGAGAAGAGATCGCCCATTGCCAGAGTCTGAGCACTTCCCGACAAAGAGGGTAGGACCGATTTGTTTAGTCTGCCGAGATCCAAAATAGGTCTCCAGTCCCGTCTTTCTTGGTACCAAAAAGAATTTGGAGTAGATTCCGGATCCTTGTTGGTCTGCCGGGACTGGTTGGATGGCTCTTTTTAAAAGCAGCTTTGAAATTTCTACTGCTGCTTGGCCTCTCAGACCGGGTGGAACGTTTGGATGAGGCCCTTTTGATTGATGTGGGGTGTGGATAAATGGGATTTTGTAGCCCTCTGATATGATCGACCGTACCCATCTGTCCTGCGTAAGGGAGAACCAGGCTTCTGGGTACAGCGAAAGTATTCCCCCGACTGCCTCCGAAGGTGGACAGTCGGGCAGCTCCTCAGGGGTGCTGAAAGGGTTTGTCAGAGAAAGATTCTCTGCTACCCTGATTCTTTCTGCGGACCCCCCCTGCCCCTAGGGCGGCGTCTGTTATTGTTCCCTCCTCTGCCTCTAGAGGGAAGCTCACCACGTGCGTCCGGCAGAACTCCCTGAAGTTTGCGGAACCACATTTTCCCACCCTTTTGACCCTTAGGATACGGTCTAGAAGGGGCGGAAAAACGGATTCCCACGGCAGAGAGAGTCTTGCCTTCTTGTTCGCACCTGGTTAAGGTATCCTTCACTTGAGGTCCAAAAAGAGCTGAACCATCAAAGGGGGTGTTAGTGAATTACGCCTTGAAGGGGTCAGCAAAATTGCAGAGCCGCATCCAGGCGTGTCTCCTTAGAGCAACACCCGTACCTGCGACTCTACTCACTCCATCGGCTGCATAAGAGATGAGCCGCATGGAAGAGTTGGCGATAGAGTTCAGGGTCCCTAGCTGGGAGTTGATCTTATCCTGAGAACCCACAGCTGTTGGGTCCTGCAATGTTTCACCCAGTTCCTTGAGAAGGTCCCTCTGAAGTCGGGTGAAATGGCATAAATAATTCAGCGACCGCATAGCAAAGGTCGCTGAGGAAAGCATCCGCTTGCCGTACCTATCCATCGTCCTAGATTCCTTATTAGGAGGACGGACAGGTACTGAAGGGTCAGCCAACTCCTTCTTAGTGGCTGCCGCCACCACCATGGCATCCACAGGGACACCCTTGGAAAGAAACTGCTTATCTGAAGGAGCAGTAATAAATTGTGGGCCTCCGGGGAGTTGGTTCCATGGTATCCGGAGCCGTCCATGCCTTCCGAGCCACTACTTCCAGTGGGTCGAAAGGCGGGGACACCCACGAGGTGGAAGGGCAAGAACGGAAGGCATCCAGGTACACCGACTCGTCCTCGGATGGGTTGAGGGCAGACCAGACCCCCCTCTGTTTGAGGATCTCTAAGATGTCAGAGAAGGAGACATCCTCAGAGGGGGACCTTGGGGACCCTTCCAAATCATCCAGGCCGGTGT
Organism: Protopterus annectens; assembly: GCF_019279795.1. Classification (NCBI taxonomy): domain Eukaryota; kingdom Metazoa; phylum Chordata; order Ceratodontiformes; family Protopteridae; genus Protopterus; species Protopterus annectens. Next base: position 1,016,880,985 of record NC_056746.1, on the reverse strand, counting down.
CAGATGTCACTGACTCAGGAGTGTCAACAGATTTCCTCTTACATGTCCTCTTCCGAGGGGGCTCCCCCGCAGGGTCAGGGGAGGCCTCGGAAGAGGAAGAAATGCCCAATGGGGCAGCCTGGAGCGTCGGTTCTCCTCGCTTGGGGTCAGGAGGGTAGGCAGGGGCCGAAGCAGGCACCATGGAGGGAGGGGCCGTGGAGGATGACCGTGGTGCCGGTATAGGAGCCAGCATGCTCATCACCTCAAAGGCACCCCTGTCAGGCAGGGAAGAAGGACCCAACTGAGATGAGAACTTCCCCCCGGCACAGAGAGGGACGGCTCCTAGGCCGAACTCACCTGTGCCGAGGCACCGAGAGGGAGAGCGGGGTCAGACAAGGGTCCGATGCCACTCGCCCCCTCAGAGCCGAGGGAGTCTCGGCGCCCGGATCCCTCCAAGAGCCAAGGACGGGATCGGAGCCAAAGGAACAGACAACTGACAACAGGGGGATCGATTCTGACGCCCCCACAGTACTAACCTCGACGACCTCCAGCTCCTAACTCAGCAGGGTAGTCGGAGGAGAAACTTGAGCGGGTGTAGGGGAAGCCCCCCCCTGTCTGTTGAGATGGGCTATGTAGCAACTGGGCCTGTGCCTGCGACTTTAAAAGCCGGCTGACTACCCTCTCGAGGTCATGGTCCGAAAGCCTGGAAGACCTAGAGGAATGAGATCTATGGCTCTGCTCCAACAAGAGTGGAGACTTCGGAGCCGATCTAACTGACTCGAGAGACGGAGACCTAGAGTGCTTTCTGCTCGGGGACAGCTCCATCACTAAAGTCGGAGCCGACTGAGGTCTAGATGCCTTGGTTTCGGCCGGAACCGATGAGGCAGCAAGAGCACCGCTTGGCGCTGGGTGCCGAACATGGAGCCGACGATTTGGCGGGCTTTGAAGCTTTCCCAGCCATGGCCTCATGAGCTTGTTTCTGCGCTCCTGCAGGACTCTAGGGCTGCTAAAAGCGTGGCAGATGGAACAAGAGTCCTGCAGGTGCAGAGGGCCCAAACAATACACACAAGAAGTGTGACCGTCTGTCAGAGACATCTTCTGACAGCACGAGTCACACTTCTTGAAACCCGATACCTTAGTATCCTTAGACATACCTGACTAAAAACGACCTTAAAAATTATTAATAAAAATATACGACCTGGAGCCAGTGAAAACGCAACCTTGTAGCTAAGCGGCAAATGAGATCTGGGTATATTTTGCCTAGCATTATGGACATAGGATGGCCTCGAGCCAGTAAAAATAGCTCTCGAGCTTTAGTATTCGGCAGAGTCAGAGCCGAGGTTCGGCTCCGAACCCATCCAGCAAGAATGAAGGCGAGATTGACAACTTAACATACAAAAATAAACAGCATTTGTTTACATTCCCATGGATAAAACAAATTCTATGAAGGCTACAATGAACTATTTCAAAACTTTTCTAATTTAGCACTGTAAATCAAGGAATGAGTTCCAATTATTTATACTACTCTTATGACTAACTACTTAACTTAGTTCTTATGCATCGAGCAGAAATAGAAGATGGCCTATTACAGTGTTCCACCCAGTTATCAAAATTAAAATTAAAATAATACTTTTGCCAATATATTTATTTGGCATCTGCATACTATTTGGAAGTTAAAACAGCTCATTGTTCAAGAGTTGTACTCTAACAGAAGTAATGTTTAGTTTGTTTAAGCTTTCACACATTTGAAGCTTCTCTTTAGGCCTCCACAAGGGAAGCAGGCCTGACCCACCAAAATGGATGAGATGTGTAACCTGGTGTTGGGGGAATATTGTTACAGCATTCCATCCACTTGCTCAAAACATCCTGCTAGCCCTGTTATTCAGAAAAATGTAAAACTTTTCTGCTCATGTCCTAGCTAGTCACTAGACCAGCAGAGGTTATGTATTTTCACCAGTTTCTAGGAAGAAACTTGCACCATTTAATATAATCTCCTAATGCAATACAGCAGACTTGTACAGCTTAGCCATAATACATAAAGATGCTTTATGAGCAAGGAGTCAAACAAAATAACCCCAGACCTTTGCAGCTTCCAGCATCTCTTGGGTCTCGTCTTGGGAATGACTGATAAAGACATCACCAATCTTATAAGGCACTCTCATGCAGTCATCTTCCATCAACATGATGTCATCACTGGCATCCTCCAGATTCTGCAGTTGTTTCTAAACAATAAAAGAAGACATAATGAACTGGATGGTACTGAAAACAAAGAAGTACAAAACAGGCATAAAGAACCTGACAGTACCAAATGCTAAGCAACAAAACTTGCTAGTACTGAAAACTAAGAAACAAAGCAAACACAATGGCTCTCACACGAATACAAATGCTCTAAGACCTAATGAACTTGAAGATGGCGAGCACTCACAACATATGCAGTGAGTCTAAGCATACCAAATGCGGAAGCAAACATGCACTGAACTCAAAAGGTACTAACAATCCAAAACAAGAAAAAAGATGGGAAACAAAGATACTGAACAACCAGAAGCAGAGCAACTTAAACAGATGCAAAGTTATTTTCTTTTCATATAAAGAACTAAATGATGAAGAACACAAAGCACAATTCATTGGGACTCTGCTCTCAAAAAGAAAAAAAAATACAGCAAGGGTACTGAACTCACACACAAAATGTAACCAAATCAGAGTACTGAATCATGGAAAAACAAAAACATAATGAACTCGATAAGAACCATTTGTCTTCCCAGAAAAGTAGCACCAATGAAAATACAAAATTAAAACAAATACATGTTCCCAGACACAAGTCAAAAAGATGGTTTTCGGCTTTTAACTTGGATCCTGATGCCAACAAACAAAAAGAGACATGGATTATACAAGTACATACATATTACACACACACACACACACACACACACACACACACACACACACACACACACACACACACACACACACACACACACACAAGGGTACCTTACAGTTTCAAGCAAAGGCATCAGTAGGTACAAAGGTGTGTACTAGGCTAATGACCCTGGAGCCTTGGGGTACCTTACAGTTTCAAGCAAAGGCATCAGTAGGTACAAAGGTGTGTACTAGGCTAATGACCCTGGAGCCTTGGGGTACCTTACAGTTTCAAGCAAAGGCATCAGTAGGTACAAAGGTGTGTACTAGGCTAATGACCCTGGAGCCTTGGGGTACCTTACAGTTTCAAGCAAAGGCATCAGTAGGTACAAAGGTGTGTACTAGGCTAATGACCCTGGAGCCTTTACAAGCCTAGCCTACAGAAGTGCCCAGGCATCATGCCGCCCGGCATTAGTTCCTAATGCCTCTATCAAGTAGAGCCACTGGAGTGATTCCCGAGGTGAACTTTCTATTACCCAACCACTCAAGACTTCTCTTGAAGAGGGACAGCGAGGTGCTATGCTTGATGTGTATGGGAAGTCTATTCCAGAGCATGGGCAGTCTCTGGCTGTGGAAACTATCCCTCCAGCATGTTCTGTTGATTATGGTAATGAGGTTGACGTCTCTGGAGTGTGTGGAGGGACTGGGATTTCTTTAGATGTAGCATTTCTAACAGAGCTGGGTCAGATATGGCTTTGCAAGTCAAGCAAAGATCGCCTCTAAGTAGGCGACAGACAGAGAATAGCTGGAGTCTTCAGTCTGTCCATGTAGGACAGGATCCTCTTCGGGAGGTACTTCTGTGGCCTCTTCAGCTGTTGCAGGTGTCTAGTGAAATACACGCCAAGTGGGGCATTATACTCAACGATTGGTCTAATGAGGGAAGAGTAGAGAGAGATGATGACCTCTTTTCTTCCTGTATGCAAAACCCTTGGTAATGGGATGTGCCACATAGAAGGACTTCCTGACCACAGTGGCAATGTGGTGGTCTAAGGAGAGGTTGCTGTCAACCTCCATCCCCAGATCTCTTGGAACGCCTTTAGTGTTCAGTGGGGTCCCATCGATGTGGTAATTAGTGGGAACTGAGCTTTTACCAAAGGGGAGAACACCACATTTTTTGGCCTTAAGTTTAAGGCTATGGTTTCGATATCAGTCATTGGTTTCAGTGAGGCCTTTCTGTAGGATGTCTGCATCACTTGGGGAGTTAATAATGGCTCCCAGCTTGTAGTCATCTGCGAACTTGGTCAGCCAGAGTCTCTGTGTTGACCTGGACGTCTTGAGAAGTAGATGTCGAACAGGAGAGGACCCAGGACTGATCCCTGTGGGACTTCACTCGTGACTGGTCGGCAGTCTGACTTGGAGTCTACTACTTTCACACTGTGTGTGTTCCACCTGTGAAACAATTTGCAACCCACCTAGTGATACAGGGGTTGATGCCTAGTTTGGTGAGTTTATCAATAATTCCAGAGTGAGGAATGGTATCAAAGGCCTTGGGCAGATCGAGGTAGGCTGTATGCACTGCCTTGCCTTCATCCACAGCCTTGGTGCCTGACTCAAATAAGTCAACCAGGTTGAGCAGGCATAATCTCCCTTTCACAAAGCCAAATTGCGTGGGGTCTAGAGTTTGGAAATTTCCTATATTTATTAATCAGGTCCATGATGATATACTCCATAGCTTTACATATCAGACTTGACAGGCTAATGGAGGGATAATTCCCGGGGTCCGCAGTTGCTCTCCCTTTACGGAGAGGGATGACTGTAGCAGTGCGCCATTCGGTAGGGACAAAGCTTGAGGTGAGGCTGTGACAGGGCACACAGATGTGGTGCCAGTTTGCTTTGTAGTTAATGTAGAACGCAGCCAGTGATATTATTGGATCCCATGGAAGCTGTACTCTTGGCATTGGACAATGCAGCTTTAACCTGTGCTGCAGTAATGCTGGGTGCCTGGCATTCTGGTACTGACTGGTCCTTTGGGGGGGAGGAGTAAAGTTGGCACTGAATCTGTCGGCCAGTATGTTGGCAATATCTGTTGGCTCAGTATAGGAGGTCACTACAACCAAAAGCCAGCACCCAACTAGAGCATACATATTTTAGTGTGTAAAAACACAAAAAAACAGACCGGTTTCGGCCCAATGGCCTTTTTCAATGTGAAACAACCCAATGGCCTTTTTCAATGTGAAACAATCAGTATAAGCACCACATTACATACCAAAATGTAATGGAATAATTGAACATGAATTAAACAATTATTATAAATGTTCATTAAGACCAGGTGGAAATAATCCACCTAGTTTCACAATCCAGGATTTTTCCTTTTTATTTAGCAATTTGTGCCAACCTGTTTTTAGGGATCTATGTCCCAAAATTCTATCAATAACAATAAATTTAAAAGTTGCAGTCTTATGAATGATGGTATGCTTATACAAAGCATTTGCTAAGTGTTTGTTTCTAATTTTGCTGAGATGTTCGGAAATGCGCAGTTTACGGGGTCTGGAGGTTTGGCCAACATAAAAGGCTGAACATGAACAGGCTACAAGATAAATAGCCCAATCACGGTTACAATTACCAAACACGTTAATAGAAAAAATCTTAAGAGGCATTTTTACTAGAGAACTCTCTGGTCTGACAAATATATTTACAGAAAGAGCAATGGCCACAAGGGTGGCACCCCACCACTTGTGTACCACCCAAAGTAGCTTGTGCTAAATGTCCCATAGGCACAAAATGTTTATAATGACTGAAATGACTCCCCAAGGTTTTACCCCTACGGAAAGAAAATGAACATCTATTGCCTAATAAATCACACACTCTTATCAGTCAAAAGAATATCCCAGTGCTGTTGCACTATGTCTAGAAATTCATAAGTATTCCTATCATAGGTTGTAATGAACCTCCCCTTGAGGACGAGGATTCTTATATTTAAGAAGGTCATTTCTGGAAAGTAGTTGCACTTCCCTACTGGTCTGCCTAACCTTAGACAAAGAATATTCACGTTCCCTAAAGCGGTTTACTAAATCTTCATCACAGTGCATATAATCTTCAGTAGTAGAGCAGATTCTATGTATTCGCATAAATTGTGACTTAGGGATATTGGCAGCAATATGTTTTGGATGACAGCTGGAGGCATGTAGTAACATATTTGAATGATGGGGTTTTCTATACAATGAACTAGACAAGGTACCCATCATCAAGCTGTTTAGATATAGTCACATCCAAAAAAAAAAACAAAGAGATGGAAGAAACATAATTAATGGTAAACCTGATGCCCCATTTATTTTCATACAAATACTGGACAGATTCCTGTAAATATACAGGCTCCAACTTCCACACCATCCAGCAGTCACCCAAAAACCTACGCCAGATATCATATTACGGTTATCATACATAATCTGCTCAAGGTAACCCATGAAAAGGTCAGCATATATGGATACAAAGGATGCACCCATAGCTGTGCCTTTCAACTGCAGATAACATTTGGTGTTAAAGAAAAATACCTTACTATGTATCTTAAGCCACTATTAACTGGAGTTAGAGCCAGGATACAAGACACGACGGAATTTTTGAAGATAGTCTCTGATAACCAATTGGAACCCAATTGGTTATGTACAATGGATGTTACATCCCTGTACACTAGCATTCCAGACTGGGCGGGTTCCCTGGAATATTGGCCTAACAAAATGTCCTTATACAGTCCCGGTTTCAATACAGTTCTTGTATGTTTGGCTGAGCATGTCTCGTCTAAAAATGTATTTTTCTTTAACACCAAATGTTATTTGCAGCTGAAAGGCACAGCTATGGGTGCATCCTTTGCACCCATATATGCTGACCTTTTCATGGGTGATCGTCAGCAGATTATCATATATGATAATAACCATAATATTTTTCTTGGGGAAACTGATATCTGGTGTGGGTTTTTGGATGACTGCTGGATGGTGTGGAAGTCGGACGCTGTATATTTACAGGAATTTAGTATTTGAATGAAAATAAATGGGGCATCAGGTTTACCATTAATTATGTTTCTTCCATCTCTTTTTTTTTGGGATGTGACTATATCTAAACAACTTGATGATGGGTACCTTGTCTAGTTCATTGTATAGAAAACCCCATCATTCAAATATGTTACTACATGCCTCCAGCTGTCATCCAAAACATATTACTGCCAATATCCCTAAGTCACAATTTATGCGAATACATAGAATCTGCTCTACTACTGAAGATTATATGCATTTTGATGAAGATATAGTAAACCGCTTTAGGGAACGTGGATATTCTTTGTCTAAGGTTAGGCAGACCAGTAGGGAAGTGCAACTACTTTCCAGAAATGACCTTCTTAAATATAAGAATCATCATCCTCAAGGGGAGGTTCATTACAACCTATAGTAGGAAAAGTTATGAATTTCTAGACATAGTGCAATAGCAGTTGGATATTCTTTTGACTGATGATAGTGTGTGTGATTTATTAGGCAACAGATGTTCATTTGCTTTCTGTAGGGGTAAAACCTTGGGGAGTCATTTCAGTCATTATAAACATTTTGTGCCTATGGGACGTTCAGCACAAGCTACTTTGGATGGTACACAAGTGGTGGGGTGCCACCCTTGTGGCCATTGCTCTTTCTGTAAATATATTTGTCAGACCAGAGAGTTTTCTGTTAAAATACCTCTATGTTTTTTTCTATTAATGTGTTTGGAAATTGTAACAGTGATTGGGCTATATATCTTGTAGCCAGCCTGTTCATGTTCAGCCTTTTATGTTAGCCAAACCGCCACACCCCTTAAATTGCGCATTTCCAAACATCTCAGCAACATTAGAAACAAACACTTAGCAAATGCTTTGTATAAGAATACCATCATTCATAAGACTGCAACTTTTAAATTTATTGTTCTTGATAGAATTTTGGGACACAGATGCCTAAAGACAGGTTGGCACAAATTGTTAAAAAGGAAAAAATCCTGGATTGTGCAACTAGCTGGATTATTTCTACCTGGAATTAATGAACATTTATAATAATTGTTTAATTCACGTTCAATTATTCCATTACATCTGGGTATATAGTGTGGTGCTTATACTGACTGAAAAAGGCCATTGGGCCAAAACCAATGTGAAACGGTTTGTTTTTTGTGTTTTTACACATTAAAATATGTATGCTCTAGTTGGGTGCTGGCTTTTTGTTGTAGTGACTTTTGGTTTTTGAGCCTTTGCACCTGCCGTCCTTGCAGAGGTCTTGGGTTGTGTCAGTATAGGAGGTACCATTGTGCAGTAACTCAGAGCAAATCTGAGTATTGCCATGGAGGTTCTTGATACAACTATAGAAGGCTTTGAGATTGTTTTTAGTGTTTGCCACAACTCTACCTTCACAGCTGGCTTTAGAGGATTTGATGAGGGATCTCAACTTTTTGTTGAGGCTAATAAGAGAGTTTTTCCAGTCTTGGCATTGCATTTTTTTCTGCAATAGTCTCTTCCTTCTGTTATAGAGTGTATTAATGGCAGTGGAGCATCAGATTGGCTTCCTTTTTTTGGAGGTGACCATCTTTGTTCTGTTGGGTATGGCTAGTTCCATGTATTTATGTACATGTTCATACAGTGCATTGGTGTAGGATTCACCAGTCATTCAGCTATGCCGTCAAGTTAGCCACCTCTGTTTTTAGGAGCCTAAAGTCAGCTTTGGAGAAGTTTTTCAAGGTGGTTACCTTGGCAGGGGGTGTGGGTCACATGTGGATTTCCATGGTGATTAGTTTATGGTCAGATCTGAACAGGGAGGGATTGACTACTGGTGTAGAGCAATGGTCACCCATGTTAGTAATAACCAAGTCAAGGATGTTGCTTCCTCTAGTGGGGGTCAAAATGAGCTGGTCCAGGACATTGGAATTTATGAATTCCAGGAAGCGTTGGGCCAGTCTAGTGGTGCTTGAGTAGTTCTTCCAGTTGATGGAAGGGTAGTTTAAGTCTCCTAGTATGAGAGTGTTGGGTTGGATCTTGATAGATTCCAAGGTGCTTAGGAACGTGGAGTAAATCTAGGGGCATGGTTGGGGACCTATAGCAGGCTATGACCTGGATCTCCATCTTACCCAATGTTAATTGTACCTGAAGCATCTCCGATGCATTATGCTGGGCTACTAGTCTGGAGGTGTGCATATTCTTTATGAATATGAGGACACCACCGCCTTTGGAGCTACGGTCCATGTTTTGGGCCCGAAAGGTGTGGAATGAGTTATAGTCTGGTAGCGCAGGGGTGCTTTCTGCCGCTTTAAACTAGGTCTCCGTTACAGCACAAATGTCGATGTTCTCCATTTTGAGGAGTGCTAGACTTCTTGCGTTGAGTAACATGACCCTCAGATTGCATTTATTTATAGCTGTTATGGTGGCAATTTGGTCTTTGGAACACCGCCTAAAAAGAGGCACTATAGGGGTGGCAAGAGCCTTGGCCAGTACCCGACCCAGGGGTGACCGATGCAGGCCATCTCTGGCAAAGCAGGTCTGTCAATCATGTTGTCCCAAGCAGACAGACACTGTATCCCCTTAGAATGACAACAGAAACTTAGCTAATTGTTGAAGTCAATCATTTTTTGTTTGTACTGCGGTATCATTATGGGTGACGGCAGGATACTGCTCAGGGCTAGGATCATGCTTGCCTGGCCCACATAATCCAAGAGCATCACCATGTCGCTTTTCATGTAGTCCAGGGAGGTGCATCTCAGGTCATTCACACCCACATGGACAATGACAGTTGTACTTGTTGTGGAGTGACCAGAGTACATGTATTATGCATCGGATTCTGGCACCTGATAGACAGCTGACTGTTACCTTCTCCTTATTCAACCTAGTGAGTGGGATATCAGTGTGCCTCACTACTGAGTCACCTATGATTAGTGTATTGGGTAAGGTGTTTAGCCTTAGGGGCTTAGGTTGAGGAGCACACTGTGGAGGTGAGCTGCGTGTCCTGTGGTTTGTGCTGTGTTGTGGTGGTAGAGTGCGTTTCTATCTTGGGGGGGTCTCTGCTGTCCGGGTAAATTTCTACTGAGAGCCTCCATGAAGGTGAGTGCGTGGTTTGTGTTTTTATGTGAGAGATGTGATGGTGGGTGTTCTGGAGGACTGTGTGTTCTATGTGGTGTGGTGCAGGTGACCTACTCTTGACCAGCTAGTCCAGTCTTGACGGGAGAGTGCGTAGCTTCCAATTTGGTGATATAAGTGCATCTCTCACAAGTCTGAGTGTTGGGAGGTAAGAGGAGAGGGTTGTCTGTGTATATGAAGCAGTTGCTACACTGCCCCAGAATGTTCAAGTGCACCAGGTTAATAGGATAAAGCACAGGGAACTGCCCTTTAATCATGCCAGGAGGGGTGGTCATAACTACCAAGTACAAGAGCTATTTCAGTGAAGAACAACAACTAGTGCTGATGGCACTTAGGTGTGCTACAATAACTGCTACAAAAACCTGTTGAAGTGTAAAGTGATTAAGCTATATGAAGTGCAAGAGAGAAAGAGCTAGCAAGTGTAAATGAAGAGGGGGAAAGGGGGGGAGACATAGGAGACCCCTACAATCATGGACTAGAGCGTCCCTGGGAGAGAGGCCCGAAGAGGGTGAAGAAGTCTTGACACTTGCTGTTTTGAGGGGTTGCGAAAAGGTCGCAACAAGGCTGACCCTACTTTCTGAAGATTTGGTCCACTACTAGTTGGTTGAGAGACCACTCATAGGGCATGAGAATGTCCCTGCTCAGCCTGTCTGCTATGACATTGGAATTCCCGGGAATGTGTTTTGCTACCAGAAACCGCTGAGAAGAGATCGCCCATTGCCAGAGTCTGAGCACTTCCCGACAAAGAGGGTAGGACCGATTTGTTCAGTCTGCTGAGATCCAAAATAGGTCTCCAGTCCCCTGTCTTTTTTGGTACCAAAAAGAATTTGGAGTAGATTCCGGATCCTTGTTGGTCTGCCGGGACTGGTTGGATGGCTCTTTTTAAAAGCAGCTTTGAAATTTCTATTGCTGTTTGGCCTCTCAGACCTGGGTGGAACGCTTTGGATGAGGCCCTTTGATTGATGTGGGTGTGGATACAAATGGGATTTTGTAGCCTCCTCGATATGAGCGACCGTAACTCCATCTGTCCCGCGTAAGGGAGAACCAGGCTTCTGGGCACAGCTGAAAAGTCTTCCCCCGACTGCCTCCGAAGGCGGACAGTCGGCAGCTCCTCAGGGTGCTGAAAGGGTTTGTCAGAGAAAGACTTCTGCTACCCTGCTGATTCTAAGCGGACCCCCCCTGCCCCTAGGGTGGCGCCTGTTATTGTTCCCCTCCTCTGCCTCTAGAGGGAAGCTCACCACGCGGCGTCCGCAGAACTCCCTGAGGTTTGCGGAACCACATTTTCCCGCCCTTTTGACCCTTAGGATACGGTCTAGAAGGGGCGGAAAAACGGATTCCCACGGCAGAGAGAGTCTTGCCTTCTTGTTCGCACCTGGTTAAGGTATCCTTCACTTGAGGTCCAAAAAGAGCTGAACCATCAAAGGGGGTGTTAGTGAATGATGCCTTGAAGGGGTCAGCAAAATTGCAGAGCCGCATCCAGGCGTGTCTCCTTAGAGCAACACCCGTACCTGCGGCTCTACTCACTCCATCGGCTGCATAAGAGATGAGCCGCATGGAAGAGTTGGCAATAGAGTTCAGGGTCCCTAGCTGGGAGTTGATCTTATCCTGAGACCCCACAGCTGTTGGGTCCTGCAATGTTTCACCCAGTTCCTTGAGAAGGTCCCTCTGAAGTCGGGTGAAATGGCATAAATAATTCAGCGACCGCATAGCAAAGTTCGTTGAGGAAAGATCCGCTGCATTACCTATCCATCGTCCTAGATTCCTTATTAGGAGGATGGACAGGTACTGAAGGGTCAGCCAACTCCTTCTTAGTGGCTGCCGCCACCACCATGGCACCCACAGGGACACCCTTGGAAAGAAACTGCTTATCTGAAGGAGCAGTAATAAATTTTGTGGGCCTCCGGGGAGTTGGTTCCATAGTATCCGGAGCCGTCCATGCCTTCCGAGCCACTACTTCCATAAGTGGGTCGAAAGGCGGGGACACCCAGGAGGTGGAAGGGCAAGAACCAAAGGCATCCAGGTACACCGACTCGTCCTCGGATGGGTTGAGGGCAGACCAGACCCCCCTCTGTTTGAGGATCTCTAAGATGTCAGAGAAGGAGACATCCTCAGAGGGGGACCTTGGGGACCCTTCCAAATCATCCAGGCCGGTGTCAGATGTCACTGACTCAGGAGTGTCAACAGGTTTCCTCTTACATGTCCTCTTCCGAGGGGGCTCCCCCGCAGGGTCAGGGGAGGCCTCGGAAGAGGAAGAAATGCCCAATGGGGCAGCCTGGAGCCGGGTTCTCCTCGCTTGGGGTCAGGAGGGTAGGCAGGGGCCGAAGCAGGCACCATGGAGGGAGGGGCCGTGGAGGATGACCGTGGTGCCGGTATAGGAGCCAGCATGCTCATCACCTCAAAGGCGCCCCTGTCAGGCAGGGAAGAAGGACCCAACTCCGAGGAGATGAGAACTTCCCCCCGGCACCGAGAGGGATGGCTCCTAGGCCGATGGGGCCGAACTCACCTGTGCCGAGGCTCCGAGAGGGAGAGCGGGGTCAGACAAGGGTCCGATGCCACTCGCCCCCTCGGAGCCGAGGGAGTCTCGGCGCCCGGATCCCTCCAAGAGCCAAGGACGGGATCGGAGCCAAAGGAACCGACAACTAACAACAGGGGGATCGATTCTGACGCCCCCACAGTACTAACCTCGACGACCTCCAGCTCCTAACTCAGCAGGGTAGTCGGAGGAGGAACTTGAGCGGGTGTAGGGGAAGCCCCTGTCTGTTGAGATGGGCTATGTAGCAACTGGGCCTGTGCCAAGCCGGCTGACTACCCTCTCGAGGTCATGGTCCGAAAGCCTGGAAGACCTAGAGGAATGAGATCTATGGCTCTGCTCCAACAAGAGTGGAGACTTCGGAGCCGATCTAACTGACTCGAGAGACGGAGACCTAGAGAGCTTTCTGCTCGGGGACAGCTCCGTCACTAAAGTCGGAGCCGACTGAGGTCTAGATGCCTTGGTTCCGGCCGGAACCGATGAGGCAGCAAGAGCACCGCTCGGCGCTGGGTGCCGAACATGGAGCCGACGATTTGGCGGGCTTTGAAGCTTTCCCAGCCATGGTCTTAGCCGGGGAATCTTCAAGCTTTAACAAGCCTCTAAGTATGAGTTTGTTTCTGCGCTCCTGCAGGACTCTAGGGCTGCTAAAAGCGTGGCAGATGGAACAAGAGTCCTGCAGGTGCAGAGGGCCCAAACAATACACACAAGAAGTGTGACCGTCTGTCAGAGACATCTTCTGACAGCACGAGTCACACTTCTTGAAACCCGATACCTTAGTATCCTTAGACATACCTGACTAAAAACTACCTTAAAAATTATTAATAAAAATATACGACCTGGAGCCAGTGAAAACGCAACCTTGTAGCTAAGCGGCAAATGAGATCTGGGTATATTTTGCCTAGCATTATGGACATAGGATGGCCTCGAGCCAGTAAAAATAGCTCTCGAGCTTTAGTATTTGGCAGAGTCAGAGCCGAGGTTCGGCTCCGAACCCATCCAGCAAGAATGAAGGCGAGATTGACAACTTAACATACAAAAATAAACAGCATTTGTTTACATTCCCATGGATAAAACAAATTCTATGAAGGCTACAATGAACTATTTCAAAACTTTTCTAATTTAGCACTGTAAATCAAGGAATGAGTTCCAATTATTTATACTACTCTTATGACTAACTACTTAACTTAGTTCTTATGCATCGAGCAGAAATAGAAGATGGCCTATTACAGTGTTCCACCCCAGTTATCAAAATTAAAATTAAAATAATACTTTTGCCAATATATTTATTTGGCATCTGCATACTATTTGGAAGTTAAAACAGCTCATTGTTCAAGAGTTGTACTCTAACAGAAGTAATGTTTAGTTTGTTTAAGCTTTCACACATTTGAAGCTTCTCTTTAGGCCTCCACAAGGGAAGCAGGCCTGACCCACCAAAATGGATGAGATGTGCAACCTGGTGTTGGGGGAATATTGTTACAGCATTCCATCCACTTGCTCAAAACATCCTGCTAGCCCTGTTATTCAGAAAAATGTAAAACTTTTCTGCTCATGTCCTAGCTAGTCACTAGACCAGCAGAGGTTATGTATTTTCACCAGTTTCTAGGAAGAAACTTGCACCATTTAATATAATCTCCTAATGCAATACAGCAGACTTGTACAGCTAAGCCATAATACATAAAGATGCTTTATGAGCAAGGAGTCAAACAAAATAACCCCAGACCTTTGCAGCTTCCAGCATCTCTTGGGTCTCGTCTTTGGGAATGACTGATAAAGACATCACCAATCTTATAAGGCACTCTCATGCAGTCATCTTCCATCAACATGATGTCATCACTGGCATCCTCCAGATTCTGCAGTTGTTTCTAAACAATAAAAGAAGACATAATGAACTGGATGGTACTGAAAAACAAAGAAGTACAAAACAGGCATAAAGAACCTGACAGTACCAAATGCTAAGCAACAAAACTTGCTAGTACTGAAAACTAAGAAACAAAGCAAACACAATGGCTCTCACACTAATACAAATGCTCTAAGACCTAATGAACTTGAAGATGGCGAGCACTCACAACATATGCAGTGAGTCTAAGCATACCAAATGCGGAAGCAAACATGCACTGAACTCAAAAGGTACTAACAATCCAAAACAAGAAAAAAGATGGGTAACAAAGATACTGAACAACCAGAAGCAGAGCAACTTAAACAGATGCAAAGTTATTTTCTTTTCATATAAAGAACTAAATGATGAAGAACACAAAGCACAATTCATTGGGACTCTGCTCTCAAAAAGAAAAAAAAATACAGCAAGGGTACTGAACTCACACACAAAATGTAACCAAATCAGAGTACTGAATCATGGAAAAACAAAAACATAATGAACTCGATAAGAACCATTTGTCTTCCCAGAAAAGTAGCACCAATGAAAATACAAAATTAAAACAAATACATGTTCCCAGACACAAGTCAAAAGATGGTTTTCGCTTTTAACTTGGATCCTGATGCCAACAAACAAAAAGAGACATGGATTATACAAGTACATACATATTACACACCACACACACACACACACACACACACACACACACGCGAAGTACATAAATATTACACACACACACACACACACACACACACACACACACACACACACACACACACACACACACACACACACACACAAGGGTACCTTACAGTTTCAAGCAAAGGCATCAGTAGGTACAAAGGTGTGTACTAGGCTAATGACCCTGGAGCCTTGGGGTACCTTACAGTTTCAAGCAAAGGCATCAGTAGGTACAAAGGTGTGTACTAGGCTAATGACCCTGGAGCCTTTACAAGCCTAGCCTACAGAAGTGCCCAGGCATCATGCCGCCCGGCATTAGTTCCTAATGCCTCTATCAAGTAGAGCCACTGGAGTGATTCCCGAGGTGAACTTTCTATTACCCAACCACTCAAGATTTCTCTTGAAGAGGGACAGCGAGGTGCTATGCTTGATGTGTATGGGAAGTCTATTCCAGAGCATGGGCAGTCTCTGGCTGTGGAAACTATCCCTCCAGCATGTTCTGTTGATTATGGTAATGAGGTTGACGTCTCTGGAATGTGTGGAGGGACTGGGATTTCTTTAGATGTAGCATTTCTAACAGAGCTGGGTCAGATATGGCTTTGCAAGTCAAGCAAAGATCGCCTCTAAGTAGGCGACAGACAGAATAGCTGGAGTCTTCAGTCTGTCCATATAGGACAGGATCCTCTTCGGGAGGTACTTCTGTGGCCTCTTCAGCTGTTGCAGGTGTCTAGTGAAATACACGCCAAGTGGGGCATTATACTCAACGATTGGTCTAATGAGGGAAGAGTAGAGAGAGATGATGACCTCTTTTCTTCCTGTATGCAAAACCCTTGGTAATGGGATGTGCCACATAGAAGGACTTCCTGACCACAGTGGCAATGTGGTGGTCTAAGGAGAGGTTGCTGTCAACCTCCATCCCCAGATCTCTTGGAACGCCTTTAGTGTTCAGTGGGGTCCCATCGATGTGGTAATTAGTGGGAACTGAGCTTTTACCAAAGGGGAGAACACCACATTTTTTGGCCTTAAGTTTAAGGCTATGGTTTCGATATCAGTCATTGGTTTCAGTGAGGCCTTTCTGTAGGATGTCTGCATCAATTGGGGAGTTAATAATGGCTCCCAGCTTGTAGTCATCTGCGAACTTGGTCAGCCAGAGTCTCTGTGTTGACCTGGACGTCTTGAGAAGTAGATGTCGAACAGGAGAGGACCCAGGACTGATCCCTGTGAGACTTCACTCGTGACTGGTCGGCAGTCTGACTTAGAGTCTACTACTTTCACACTGTGTGTTCCACCTGTGAAACAATTTGCAACCCACCTAGTGATACAGGGGTTGATGCCTAGTTTGGTGAGTTTATCAATAATTCCAGAGTGAGGAATGGTATCAAAGGCCTTGGGCAGATCGAGGTAGGCTGTATGCACTGCCTTGCCTTCATCCACAGCCCTGGTGCCCGACTCAAATAAGTCAACCAGGTTGAGCAGGCATAATCTCCCTTTCACAAAGCCAAATTGCGTGGGGTCTAGAGTTTGGAGATTTCCTATATTTATTAATCAGGTCCAGGATGATATACTCCATAGCTTTACATATCAGACTTGACAGGCTAATGGAGGGATAATTCCCGGGGTCCGCAGTTGCTCTCCCTTTACGGAGAGGGATGACTGTAGCAGTGCGCCATTCGGTAGGGACAAAGCTTGAGGTGAGGCTGTGACAGGGCACACAGATGTGGTGCCAGTTTGCTTTGTAGTTCATGTAGAACACAGCCAGTGATATTATTGGATCCCATGGAAGCTGTACTCTTGGCATTGGACAATGCAGCTTTAACCTGTGCTGCAGTAATGCTGGGTGCCTGGCATTCTGGTACTGACTGGTCCTTTGGGGGGGAGGGGTAAAGTTGGCACTGAATCTGTCTGCCAGTATGTTGGCAATATCTGTTGGCTCAGTATAGGAGGTCACTACAACCAAAAGCCAGCACCCAACTAGAGCATACATATTTTAATGTGTAAAAACACAAAAAAACAGACCGGTTTCGGCCCAATGGCCTTTTTCAATGTGAAACAATCAGTATAAGCACCACATTACATACCAAAATGTAATGGAATAATTGAACATGAATTAAACAATTATTATAAATGTTCATTAAGACCAGGTGGAAATAATCCACCTAGTTTCACAATCCAGGATTTTTCCTTTTTATTTAGCAATTTGTGCCAACCTGTTTTTAGGGATCTATGTCCCAAAATTCTATCAATAACAATAAATTTAAAAGTTGCAGTCTTATGAATGATGGTATGCTTATACAAAGTTGTTTGTTTCTAATTTTGCTGAGATGTTCGGAAATGCGCAGTTTACGGGGTCTGGAGGTTTGGCCAACATAAAAGGCTGAACATGAACAGGCTACAAGATAAATAGCCCAATCACGGTTACAATTACCAAACACGTTAATAGAAAAAAAAAAGAGGTATTTTTACTAGAGAACTCTCTGGTCTGACAAATATATTTACAGAAAGAGCAATGGCCACAAGGGTGGCACCCCACCACTTGTGTACCACTCAGTAGCTTGTGCTTCAAATGTCCCATAGGCACAAAATGTTTATAATGACTGAAATGACTCCCCAAGGTTTTACCCCTACGGAAAGAAAATGAACATCTATTGCCTAATAAATCACACACTCTTATCAGTCAAAAGAATATCCCAGTGCTGTTGCACTATGTCTAGAAATTCATAAGTATTCCTATCATAGGTTGTAATGAACCTCCCCTTGAGGACGAGGATTCTTATATTTAAGAAGGTCATTTCTGGAAAGTAGTTGCACTTCCCTACTGGTCTGCCTAACCTTAGACAAAGAATATTCCGCGTTCCCTAAAGCGGTTTACTAAATCTTCATCACAGTGCATATAATCTTCAGTAGTAGAGCAGATTCTATGTATTCGCATAAATTGTGACTTAGGGATATTGGCAGCAATATGTTTTGGATGACAGCTGGAGGCATGTAGTAACATATTTGAATGATGGGGTTTTCTATACAATGAACTAGACAAGGTACCCATCATCAAGCTGTTTAGATATAGTCACATCCAAAAAAAAAAACAAAGAGATGGAAGAAACATAATTAATGGTAAACCTGATGCCCCATTTATTTTCATACAAATACTGGACAGATTCCTGTAAATATACAGGCGCCAACTTCCACACCATCCAGCAGTCACCCAAAAACCTACGCCAGATATCATATTACGGTTATCATACATAATCTGCTCAAGGTAACCCATGAAAAGGTCAGCATATATGGATACAAAGGATGCACCCATAGCTGTGCCTTTCAACTGCAGATAACATTTGGTGTTAAAGAAAAATACCTTACTATGTATCTTAAGCCACTATTAACTGGAGTTGAGCCAGGATACACGGAATTTTTGAAGATAGTCTCTGATAACCAATTGGAACCCAATTGGTTATGTACAATGGATGTTACATCCCTGTACACTAGCATTCCAGACTGGGCGGGTTCCCTGGAATATTGGCCTAACAAAATGTCCTTATACAGTCCCGGTTTCAATACAGTTCTTGTATGTTTGGCTGAGCATGTCTTGTCTAAAAATGTATTTTTCTTTAACACCAAATGTTATTTGCAGCTGAAAGGCACAGCTATGGGTGCATCCTTTGCACCCATATATGCTGACCTTTTCATGGGTGATCGTCAGCAGATTATCATATATGATAATAACCATAATATTTTTCTTGGGGAAATTGATATCTGGTGTAGGTTTTTGGATGACTGCTGGATGGTGTGGAAGTCGGACGCTGTATATTTACAGGAATTTGTCTAGTATTTGAATGAAAATAAATGGGGCATCAGGTTTACCATTAATTATGTTTCTTCCATCTCTTTTTTTTTTGGATGTGACTATATCTAAACAACTTGATGATGGGTACCTTGTCTAGTTCATTGTATAGAAAACCCCATCATTCAAATATGTTACTACATGCCTCCAGCTGTCATCCAAAACATATTACTGACAATATCCCTAAGTCACAATTTATGCGAATACATAGAATCTGCTCTACTACTGAAGATTATATGCATTTTGATGAAGATATAGTAAACTGCTTTAGGGAACGTGGATATTCTTTGTCTAAGGTTAGGCAGACCAGTAGGGAAGTGCAACTACTTTCCAGAAATGACCTTCTTAAATATAAGAATCATCGTCCTCAAGGGGAGGTTCATTACAACCTATAGTAGGAAAAGTTATGAATTTCTAGACATAGTGCAATAGCAGTGGGATATTCTTTTGACTGATGATAGTGTGTGTGATTTATTAGGCAACAGATGTTCATTTGCTTTCCGTAGGGGTAAAACCTTGGGGAGTCATTTCAGTCATTATAAACATTTTGTGCCTATGGGACGTTCAGCACAAGCTACTTTGGATGGTACACAAGTGGTGGGGTGCCACCCTTGTGGCCATTGCTCTTTCTGTAAATATATTTGTCAGACCAGAGAGTTTTCTGTTAAAATACCTCTATGTTTTTTTCTATTAATGTGTTTGGAAATTGTAACAGTGATTGGGCTATATATCTTGTAGCCAGCCTGTTCATGTTCAGCCTTTTATGTTAGCCAAACCGCCACACCCCTTAAATTGCGCATTTCCGAACATCTCAGCAACATTAGAAACAAACACTTAGCAAATGCTTTGTATAAGAATACCATCATTCATAAGACTGCAACTTTTAAATTTATTGTTCTTGATAGAATTTTGGGACACAGATGCCTAAAGACAGGTTGGCACAAATTGTTAAAAAGGAAAAAATCCTGGATTGTGCAACTAGCTGGATTATTTCTACGTGGAATTAATGAACATTTATAATAATTGTTTAATTCACGTTCAATTATTCCATTACATTTGGGTATATAGTGTGGTGCTTATACTGACTGAAAAAGGCCATTGGGCCAAAACCAATGTGAAACGTTTTTTTTTTTGTGTTTTTACACATTAAAATATGTATGCTCTAGTTGGGTGCTGGCTTTTTGTTGTAGTGACTTTTGGTTTTTGAGCCTTTGCACCTGCCGTCCTTGCAGAGGTCTTGGTTGTGTCAGTATAGGAGGTACCATTGTGCAGTAACTCAGAGCAAATCTGAGTATTGCCATGGAGGTTCTTAATACAACTATAGAAGGCTTTGAGATTGTTTTTAGTGTTTGCCACAACTCTACCTTCACAGCTGGCTTTAGAGGATTTGATGAGGGATCTCAACTTTTTGTTGAGGCTAATAAGAGAGTTTTTCCAGTCTTGGCATTGCATTTTTTTCTGCAATAGTCTCTTCCTTCTGTTATAGAGTGTATTAATGGCAGTGGAGCATCAGATTGGCTTCCTTTTTTTGGAGGTGACCATCTTTGTTCTGTTGGGTATGGCTAGTTCTATGTATTTATGAACATGTTCATACAGTGCATTGGTGTAGGATTCACCAGTCATTCAGCTATGCCGTCAAGTTAGCCACCTCTGTTTTTAGGAGCCTAAAGTCAGCTTTGGAGAAGTTTTTCAAGGTGGTTACCTTGGCAGGGGGTGTGGGTCACATGTGGATTTCCATGGTGATTAGTTTATGGTCAGATCTGAACAGGGAGGGATTGACTACTGGTGTAGAGCAATGGTCACCCATGTTAGTAATAACCAAGTCAAGGATGTTGCTTCCTCTAGTGGGGGTCAAAATGAGCTGGTCCAGGACATTGGAATTTATGAATTCCAGGAAGCGTTGGGCCAGTCTAGTGGTGCTTGAGTAGTTCTTCCAGTTGATGGAAGGGTAGTTTAAGTCTCCTAGTATGAGAGTGTTGGGTTGGATCTTGATAGATTCCAGGGTGCTTAGGAACGTGGAGTAAATCTAGGGGCATGGTTGGGGACCTATAGCAGGCTATGACCTGGATCTCCATCTTACCCAATGTTAATTGTACCTGAAGCATCTCCGATGCATTATGCTGGGCTACTAGTCCGGAGGTGTGCATATTCTTTATGAATATGAGGACACCACCACCACCTTTGGTGCTACGGTCCATGTTTTGGGCCCGAAAGGTGTGGAATGAGTTATAGTCTGGTAGCGCAGGAGTGCTTTCTGCCGCTTTAAACTAGGTCTCCGTTACAGCACAAATGTCGAAGTTCTCCATTTTGAGGAGTGCTAGACTTCTTGCGTTGAGCAACATGACCCTCAGATTGCATTTATTTATAGCTGTTATGGTGGCAATTTGGTCTTTGGAACACCGCCTAAAAAGAGGCACTATAGGGGTGGCAAGAGCCTTGGCCAGTACCCGACCCAGGGGTGACCGATGCAGGCCATCTCTGGCAAAGCAGGTCTGTCAATCATGTTGTCCCAAGCAGACAGACACTGTATCCCCTTAGAATGACAACAGAAACTTAGCTAATTGTTGAAGTCAATCATTTTTTGTTTGTACTGCGGTATCATTATGGGTGACGGCAGGATACTGCTCAGGGCTAGGATCATGCTTGCCTGGCCCACATAATCCAAGAGCATCACCATGTCGCTTTTCATGTAGTCCAGGGAGGTGCATCTCAGGTCATTCACACCCACATGGACAATGACAGTTGCACTTGTTGTGGAGTGACCAGAGTACATGTATTATGCATCGGATTCTGGCACCTGATAGACAGCTGACTGTTACCTTCTCCTTATTCAACCTAGTGAGTGGGATATCTGTGTGCCTCACTACTGAGTCAGCTATGATTAGTGTATTGGGAAGGTGTTTGGCCTTAGGGGCTTAGGTTGAGGGGCACACTGTGGAGGTGAGCTGCGTGTCCTGTGGTTTGTGCTGTGTTGTGGTGGTAGAGTGCGTTTCTATCTTGGGGGGTCTCTGCTGTCCGGGTAAATTTCTACTGAGAGCCTCCGTGAAGGTGAGTGTGTGGTTTGTGTTTTTATGTGAGAGATGTGATGGTGGGTGTTCTGGAGGACTGTGTGTTCTATGTGGTGTGGTGCAGGTGACCTACTCTTGACCAGCTAGTCCAGTCTTGACGGGAGAGTGTGTAGCTTCCAATTTGGTGATATAAGTGCATCTCTCACAAGTCTGAGTGTTGGGAGGTAAGAGGAGAGGGTTGTCTGTGTATATGAAGCAGTTGCTACACTGCCCCAGAATGTTCAAGTGCACCAGGTTAATAGGATAAAGCACAGGGAACTGCCCTTTAATCATGCCAGGAGGGGTGGTCATAACTACCAAGTACAAGAGCTATTTCAGTGAAGAACAACAACTAGTGCTGATGGCACTTAGGTGTGATACAATAACTGCTACAAAAACCTGTTGACGTGTTGTTGACGTGTAAAGTGATTAAGCTATATGAAGTGCAAGAGAGAAAGAGCTAGCAAGATTCAAGGGAAAAACTGAACAGCAAACTTTTTGGCACCAGTAATAGTTTACCTCAGCTCGGCCCTGCTAGGTGGAGCTTAAACAAGCATAAACCAATGCAAACTCAGGATTTTAAGCCAGAAAGTTGAAAGGGATGGAAAAACTGCCCAAATGCTCTATAATTTATTTATTTATTTATTTTATTTTACATTTGTTAACCGGGCTAGTCTAGCTGGATACATATCCTTTTTCAGTAGAGGCCCGAGGAGAAAAGCTCCAACATAATGGTTAATACAAGTCAAAAATAGAAGTTAAAAAAAATACAAGTTAAAAAAAGAGGGTACATGTTACAAATACAAGAAGAGAGAAAATTTTCATAGATGTTAAATAAGACAGCAGAACAATCAGCAGGTTATACACAGCAGAGATTTCTTATATACTAATAGTATATTGACTAATACAAGAAATAAACACGTTTACAATTTGGTTGATAGATTTTAAACATCTACATAGGGAAACAAGGACTAAGGAGATATGGGATTAGAAGGATTTGAGATATGTATTTAGTCAGGTTCAGGACATGGGCATAGCCATTGTGTCTTGAGATATTCTTTCAGGTTGTTTTTGAACTGATTGTGTGAGGATGTAATTCTAAGGTAGTTTGGCAGGGAGTTCCACGGCTGCCAATGGAGTTAACAAAGAGGGCATCGCCACCTGAGTTCTTAGCTTTGATGGTTAGGATCTGAGTGCTGTTGGATGATCAAGACTATTAAGGTTAGTGTATGGGGTCAGAATGCTAGACAGTGAGGGAGTTCTATCTGGTTGGTTGATTATTTTACAAGCTTCAGTGAGTTGGTTAAGTTTGAGAAGGTTGGGGAGTTCCAACCAGCCAAGTTTCCTCAGGTTAAGACAATGGTGAGTGCGATATGTGGAACCAGTTATAAATCTAGCAATGTGGTTGTAGGCAATAGAGAGCATGTTGAGTTCACGTTTATTGAGGAAAGAAAGGACTGGGGAGGCATAGAGGAGGGTGGAGAGGAGATGTGTGCGGGCAATAGTTAATTTGGCAGTAGGAGTTAGATAGTTTTTTATTCTGTACATGGATCCAAGTTTTTTGTTAACAGATTTTACAGTTTTAATGTGTATATCAAATTTGAGCTTATGATCAATAGTTACACCTAGTAATTTGGTACTGGTGACAGGGGTTATGATAGTCCCGTTGTTAGATTTAACATGGAAGGTTGTATTGTTATTATTTGGGAGTTCTTTTCCTAGGGTTGAGAAGACGTTGGAAAAAATAGTAGTAATTTGGTTTTAGTTGGATTGAGTAGGAGTTTTAGGTCGGTGAACCATTTTTCTACTAGAGAAAAACAGAGTTGAGTGGTGGTTTGGAGATTCAAGAGGAGACATCTGAGCAGATCAAGGTGGAATCGTCGGCATATTGGATGCAGGTGGATTTAGGGATGACTGAGTGTAGGTCATTTATGAAGATGGAAAACAGAAGTGGACCCAAAATTGAGCCCTGAGGAATGCCTATGGTATTGGGGAGCAGGCCTGATAGTCTGTTTTGCCACCGGACAGCTTGTTGCCTACCAGTGAGGTAAGCCTGGAACCAGGTTAGTGCTGGGGTGTCCAGATGTAGGGTTGCAAGGTTGTTAAGAAGGAGCTGGTGATTGACCATATCAAATGCTTTTGATAGGTCAAGAAAGAGGGCGGAGGATATTAGTTTGTTATTACGACTGTTATTAATGGAGTCGACAAAGGAAAGGAGGGCAGTGGTTGTACTGTGGTGGGGGGGGCTAAAGCCGTGCTGGGAGTTGGACAGGAGATGATTACAGGTTAGGTAGTGAAGAAGTTGTTTGTGGATGCATCTTTCCATAATTTCGCTATTGGACAATATAGCTATTGGTCTATAGTTTGATATTTCTGTGGAGTTACCTCCTTTGAAGCGGAATGATGTAAGAAATCTTCCAAATAGAGGGGATGCTGGCTTCAGCTATGGTTCTATTGATAAGGATTGATATAGGGTAGGTGATTACATCAGACGCAATTTGTAAGAATTCCGCTGGGAGGTGATCAGTCATAAGGGTGGTTGGTTTGAGCTTTTTAAGAGGGTACGATGTAAGAGGAAGAGACTGGCTTTAAAGCTTAAAGGGGTAGGGGCATCATCACGGGGTTTTGTGGCCGATGGGGGAGAGGAGGTTAGTTGACTGGCTAGAGTTTGGATTGTCTCGGTGAAGGAGTTAAAGGTATTGGCTACTTCTTCCTGCCCTTTCTCAATAAGTATCTCGGGGGTTGGGTAGTAGTTTTACCTGGGTGCAGGAGGTTGTTAAAACCTGCCCAGAATTTTTTTGGGTTGTTCTGGTGTTTGTGCTGGAGGAGGCAGAAGTATTGTTTTTTGTCTTGGGTAATGGCTGTTTTAGTAGTGTTTCTTAGCTGTTGAAATTTAGTACGATTTTGGGGGGTTTTTGTTGCTCCATTTATCCCAGGCTTGGTCGCGGAGTTTAATTTTGTTTTTTGTTTCTCTAGTTAGCCAGGGTGCTAAACGTACTTTGGATCTAATTTGTCTATGTGGGGCATGTGAGTCAAGTATCTTAAGGAATGTGTCGTTGAAGTGGGACACACTCTCCTGGAGGGGTAGAGTTTTTAATAGGGTCCAGTTGCAGGATTTTAGGTCATCAATAAATAGTTGTGGGATAAATTTCTATAAACTACAATTTCTGGGCCAGAAACCACTCCTCTTGTGGTGGATATAGCCCGATAATCAAGAATGCTTCCCTCCAACACAGAAAGGCTTGGGGGGGGCTCAGAAGCTTACAAACAGTCCTGGATAAAGCAAATCTGTATCTTGGCTAGACTAATTACAGGAAAGGCAGGAAACAAGCTTAGAACTTTTTTTTTTTCCTTTTTTTTTCACAGAAAAGCAGCTAAAGCAGCAGTAAAAACAATTCAAATGCAATGAAAGCTAGCACATTTTAGTGTGTAGCAATATTAAAGCAAATACAGTTTAAATAAATGCAATTAAATTAAAAATGACTAAAAACAAGTGCAGAAAGCAGTAAATTAGGAAAAAATCAAAATGGAGGCACTTGAGTACATCTTTCCCCTTCCTGATGCTTTTACAGTCTCTGTGCTTATAAGTGTTACTCACATATCTGTGAATTTATTTCTGCTCAATATCTGAGCTGTTTGGCTGGCTTCTAACTACCCGCAATCAACTGTATTACAAGCAGAGTTAAAGTATAAACGTGCAGTGTTACAGATAGTACTGCATTTTATTTTTTCTGTTTATTTATATTTGTTTCATTACCCGCGGTGGTGGTGCTGCGGTAGCGTTGTTGCCTCACAGTAAGACACTGTCTGGTTCGTTTCTCAGCTAGAGCATCTTCTGCGTGGAGACGTGCGTGAATGGGCGTACCTTCGTTGAAGGTTGTGCGTCAGGGCTGGTAACTCGGCACGTAAAAATCAACTACCAATCATTAGCGGACAGGAGTTCCACTGTGGTGACCCCTAACCGGGAAAAGCCGAAAGAAACAACATTTATATTTGTTTCATTGAATATTATGGTGTCTGTCTCTCTGCAGTTATCTTGCTGCAAGTGTAGCAAACTGGTTTTATTGGGGGTTATTGTTGTTTTCACTTCTTTGATATTCTGCACAAGCCACCAATTAATCCCACAACAGGAACAGGGAGAGTGGGAAACTAACTGCAGACAGACCACAATATTCAATGACACAAACAGAAAAATAAAATGCAGTACTATCTGTAACACTGCAAGTTTATATTTAACTCAGCTTGTAACACATAAATATCACTTTGGTGTAAACATTATGTTATTCACACAATTACGAAATTATAACTTACTTTATACAGAACAGCTGGCATTTATTGACAATATTTTCCAGGAATGAATTCTGCCAACAGTCAAAATCCACATACGAATTTTACCTAGACAGGTAAAAATACAGCTGGAAAGCAATAGCTGAACAGGCCAGGCTCACTAAAACACTTGAACTGCATAATCTCAGTAAAGTAAATGTGGTTTCCAAGACTTTTGAATAAAAGAAGGTTTTCAGTTTTAAGTAACTGTTTAGGCAAGGCATGCAATTTGGACTCAGACACAGCAAAAGGGGACTGGGGGTCTATCTAATTGCAGGTTATCATTATTCCACAGTCTGCAACTGCTTTTCTTAATAAAACAGAGAATTTTTAGGAAGGGCAACACCTGTCATTATGCATCACTTCTGTCAAGGTATTTAGCAGAAAAGTACAGTTTTGTACCTACCATAAATGTAGATGTTCGAGGATATCCATTGCTGCAGTCCTGACATATGGGTATTCCGCTGTCCACCATCGGCCCGAATACCAAAGGGCTAGAATCTGGCGTCGGTTATGGCGCTCGAGGCAGACGTCAGTATGTGCCAGTATAAATGCGCATGACCGACGCCATACCCTCAGTCTTTCTTGCCTCAGACGTCAGAATGCAAAAAACACCACCCAAAACCCAAACCTAAATAAGGGGTAGGAGGGAACTTGGACTGCAGCAATGGATATCCTCGAACATCTACATTTATGGTAGGTACAAAACTGTACTATGTTCTTCGTCTACCATTGCTACAGTCCTGACATATGGGTAGAATCCCAGAGCAACGGAAAACAGGGAGGATGGCCAACTAAATAGAATTAGGAGCTGCTAACATGCCCTGTAGAATAGCAGTGGCAAACCCAGCCCTAGACCTAGAATAAAGAGGTAAATGATAATGCTTAGTAAATGTATGTACAGAACTCCAAGCAGCTGCCTCCAAAATGTCCTTAGCAGCTACCCCTCTCAGAAAAGCAGTAGAGGTGGCTGTAGCCCTAGTAGAGTGAGGCCTGATCCCAGCAGGAACATCTTTCCCATGATGAGAATAACAAAAAGCAATACAATGGCCAATCCACTTGGAGATAGTGTGTTTTGAAACAGCTTTCCCTTGTGAAGTCAAAGCAAAAGAAACAAACAACTGTTGAGACCTTCTGAACTCTTTGGTTCTGCTCAAACAATATCTTAAATGGCTATGCACATCCAAAGAATGCAAAACTTTTTCCCCTTTATTTTGGGGGTCAGCATAAAAAGTAGGCAAATGTACAGATTGGTTCAGTGCCACATTTGAAATTACTGTAGGCATAAAAGTAGGATTAGTACGTAAGGAAACTCTGTCCGTGTGAAAAATCAGAAATGGTTCTACTGCCATGAGGGCCTGTAATTCAGAGACCCTTCGAGTAGAAGCAACAGCCAACAAAAAAGCAGTCTTCCAAGACAACAACTTCAACTCAGCTGTAGCTGCAGGTGCAAATGGAGGCAGAGTCAGCTTCTCCAAAACAAAATTAAGAACCCAGGCTGGAGTGGGAGCTCGGGGTCTCATATTCTTTGCCCCTCTAAGAAACTGTTTAACCAATGGATGAGAAAACAAAGGAGGGTCACATTCATAGTGAGCAGAAATAGCTGCAGCATGCACTAACAGAAGAGAAAGACAATCCCTTGTCTAACAAAACAGTCACAGATTGCAAAATACAACTTAAGTTAGGCAATTTAACATCAAAGCCTCGAGCTGCACTACAAAGAAAAAATCTCTTCCATTTATCAGCATAAACTTTCCGAGTAGCAGGATGCCTGGCTTCCAAAAGAACATCCAAAACTCGTTGTGGAAGCTGCAGGCCTTCCTTCCTCAAAACTGAATTCTCCAGGCCGTCAGGTAAAGAGATCGCACCCTGATATTGAGAAAATGATTGTCCCCCTGAGTCAATAAGTGAGGAATCTGTGGTAATGGCCAAGGTGTCCCATGAATTAAACTCCTGAAGAGAGGGTACCAATGTTGTCGAGGCCAATCTGGTGCTATCAGAATCATGCGAGGCTTTTCCCTCCTGACTTTCAACAATACCTTTGGAAGAAGAGGCAAAGGAGGAAAGGCATACACGTGCAGGTTTCTCCAGCTGAAGGATAGTGCATCCACTTTCCAGGCCTTCGGATGAAACAGCCTTGTGCAAAACTTTGGCAGTTGATAATTCAGAGGAGAAGCGAACAGATCTATGTCTGGAGTTCCCCAAGCCATGGTCAACTGCAGAAACACCTGATGATCCAACTTCCATTCGCGAGGATCCACAATCTGTCTGCTCAGAACATCTGCTAAAGAATTTTGTGCTCCTGGCAGAAACTGTGCTCGAAGAGTGATGTGCAGTTTTAAAGCAGTTTCCCATACTAGCATTGCTTGTCTGCACAATGGATAAGAATGGGTTCCCCCTTGCTCGTTGATGTACCACATGACTGTTATGTTGTCTGTTCGAATCAACACCAGTCCTGATTGAAGTAGGCTCTTGAATGCTTCCAAAGCAAATTGAACTGCCAGCATCTCTTTCATGTTGATATGTAAATGAAGTAGCTCTGGGGGCCAAAGGTCTTGAATCCATTTCCTCTCGAGATGAGCTCCCCAGGCTGACTCCGAGGCGCCTGTCGTTAATATCTGACATGCCTCTGGCTGGGTCACAGAGAGTCCCTTGTTTAGGTGACATTCCTGAGCCTCCACAGAAATACTTTTTGTATGCAAGGGAGAATCTGAATGACAGTGTCCAAATCGTGGCTGTGTTGAGTCCACACGCTTTTGAGATACCATTGTAACTTCCTCATATGCAGTTTGGCATTGGGAAGCACTAGAATACAAGATGCCATGAACCCTAAGGCTTGAAGGACTGTCCTTGCAGTCAGCCTGGACATTACTGAAAGCTGTTGGAAGTATTGATGAAGATGTCTTTGTTTGTCCAGGGTAAGAAATGCCATCTGGGTTGCTGTATTCAGTCACACACCCAGAAAACACATCTCTTGTGAGGGTACTAGACTGGACTTTATTTCGTTCACAGAATACCCTAGGCATCATAAAACTGTCATTACATAGTGAAGATGTTGAAGAAGTTCTTGCTTGCCATGAGCCAGAATCAAACAGTCGTCCAGATAAGGATAAATTTGAATTCCTTGCAGTCTGAAAAAAGCAATCACTGGAGCCAGGACTTTTGAGAATACCCTGGGCGCAGTAGACAAGCCAAAGGGCAATGCAGAGAACTGATAATGCAAATTCCCATTCCGAAATCTCAGGAACTTCCTGGAACTGGGCCTGATAGGAATGTGAAGATAGGCCTCCGTGAGATCCAGAGTTACCATCCAATGATCCTTGCCCAGCATAGGCAGCAACTGCTGCAACGTTAACATCTTGAACTTTGGAATTTCCAAAAAGGTGTTTAGAATGGACAAATCCAGAATTGGTCTCCAAGTATTTACTTTCTTTGGCACTAAGAAAAGACGGGAATAAAACCCTGTGCCTCTTTCAGCAGAAGGTACTTCCTGTATTGCCCTCAACTGAAGCAGAGAAGAAATCTTTGCCTGTGCTTCCAGTCTTTGCTGATGAGGCACATCTGGCATACCTTTGAAAGGAGGGAAAGTGTGGAAATAAAATTTGTAGCCTCGATTTACAATGTCCAATACCCAGTTGTCCTGGGTAACCAAATGCCAAGTCTTTGCGAAAAGTCCCAGTTTTCCTCCTAGAGGAGCTGCCAGCATGGCATAGTCCGGCAGCTGAAGACAGGTCATTGAGTTTGTTTCCGAAAGGACTGACCCCTGCCCTCCCCAGCAGAAGGGGTAAAAGAACCCAAAGTCCTAGGAGTAGCAGAGCCCTGAGAGGAAGCTCTACCCCTACCTCGCCTAGACCTGCCCCTAGACTGATAATCTGAAGAGGGAAAAGACCACCCTTTAGTAGGCCAATTCCTACTGAACTCAGGGGGCTGAACCTGTAAACAATCCTTAACTGTCTGCATAGACTTAGCTTTTTCCTCCATTTTATCAAAACTGATTCAACCGAGGCCAAAAGAACATCAGACTGCAAAGGAGCATCCATAATTCGAGCCTTAACATGCTCTGACAATGTCTGATCTCTTAACCAGGCATGCCTGCTAAGAACTGAACTAGTAGCAGCCACCCTGGAAGAAGCCTGCAAAGCATCAAAACCACATTGCAAAGAATGCTTACCAACTTGGTCTGAAACATGCACTAAATCCTGAAGCTCTTTACATTCAATACCTTCAGATAAAGCATCAACTTTACATTTCAATTGGCCCAGCAAATAATTTTGATACCTGAGCATATGAAACTGACAATTTAAAGCTCTCATAGCTAAAGTGGAAGAGGTATACAACTTCTTACCCCACCTATCCAGAGCTCTAGCATCCTTGTCCAAAGGAACTGGAATCTTAACCACAGCAGCCCTGACACCCTTGGGGCCTTGAGTAATGGTGTCTGGGTCAGCCCTAGGACTCAAGTAGAAATACTAGTGAGCTTCCGGTACCCTGTAGTATCTATCTGGTTTAGCAGGGGCAGGAGGCAAAGAGTCAGGGTTAAGAGAAGCCTCAGAAAATACATCCTGAACAACATCCAATACAGGGGGAATAGCCAAAGGCCTATGCTGAGGCAAAAACAAGAATTCTCTAAGCTTTTCACGAGAATCAGAATAATCCTGGCCTTCCCATTTAAAATGCTCCCTCATGGAATGCCAGGTTTCAGAAAAAGAAAAATCTGCAGGAGGGGACGCAGAGGGAGTAGAAACCTCAGCCTCTGAATCAGAGTAGGGAGGGAAATCCTGGAGCTCTACCACAGAAGAATCAGAGTCATTGGAAGACTGATCCAGACCCTCTATCCCTGGCTCCACCCTGGGCCTTTTCTCAGGGGGAGGCATAGAACCCCTAATTAAAGTAATCAAATTCTCCGCCACCTTTAACATGTGCTTTCTAGGAGCTGGACCCTGTGGACAGACACCAGCAGGGGCAGAGTTAGATTTAGAAAGGCTTATACTATGAGAAGGGGGAGGCCTAGAAACTCAGTGAGGGGAGGGAACCACCGACATATGAGAAGCCTCTTCAGCCTGGCCTACAACAGGAGAAGCCACTTCCTGAAGTAGCAAAGGCTCCCCTTGAGACTCCGCTAAACTGTCAGAAGGAGCCGTTGAAGTAGTCGGAGGCCCTACCGAACCGGCGTCCGCAATGGACTCATCTTGTTTGGACCGCAAAGGATTACTCTATGCGTTTTTTAGCCGAACTGGGCGGAGAATCCGACGGCATGCTATAAATGCACCGTTTACCAAACACCAGCCTAGCACAGTCCAAGCGACGTTTAATAGTGCGCTTATTAAAGGCAGCACAAAAGCGACACCCAACAACGCCGTGCCCAGGCCCAAACAAGGAATACAGAGTAAATGGTAATCCCTATGAGGAATCTGTTTCCCCCAAGAAATACAGGTATTAACTTTTTCTGACATCCGGCAAAACTGAGGCAAGAAAAAGACAAAAGTGTCCCCAACGGGGTACTTAGCCCAGCTTGGTCTCCGGTCTGAAACTCGAAAACCGACAATTCCAGAAAGCCGAACGGCACTTGCAAACGCTGCTTCTGCTTAGGACCACGCGGCAAGAAAGACTGAGGGTATGGCGTCGGTCATGCGCATTTATACTGGCACATACTGACATCTGCCTCGAGCGCCATGACCGACGCCAGATTCTAGCCCTTTGGTATTCGGGCCGATGGTGGACAGCGGAATACCCATATGTCAGGACTGCAGCAATGATAGACGAAGAACATCTGCTCTAGCTTCAACAGGCATCCACGTATCATCATCTGGTTAAGAGATTGTATTCTCTTTGGTGACAAGTGAATAAACGTTAGAATTTTGTTCTCTACTGTCAGGTTATGGCAGTAAGTTGGAGTCCATATTCAAGCCTTGGCTGCAATCCATTAATAGCAGCTGATATTTCTTCCTTTCATGGTTAATAACGGTGAACCTCTGTACGAAACGTTTAGCTGTTTTGCCTACCTAGGCTTCTAGAATGACAGCTAAACAACTCCGAACCAAGATACGCGCACGCCGGACAACGTGCACGGCCCCAACCAGTCAACGAATCCAAAAAAATGATGAGCCAGCACGTGTGGTTTGCTCTGCAAGACGACAACTTTATTATAAGACTAGTTCATATATCAAACAGTATATGAACCCATAATCAAACAGCATACCGGTTTCGGCTATGTTATAGCCTTTATCAATGCTATAATGTGAAATCAAGTCAGAAAACCCAACCCCTCATGAGTACCAAATTTATAGTACTCATTTAAAGGGGTATGTACCATTGCAAAACATTATGAGACATGAAACAGTTTAGGGAAAAAACATTTCTTCCCATATAAATATGTTTGTTTATCATAATAAACATACCAAATCTATGTATTATCATGAATTTCATTCAAATTATTGTAAGAGTAAAGGGGTATGTACCATTGCAAAACATTATGGAACATGAAACAGTATGGGGAAAAAACCTGTCTTCCCATATAAATATATTTGTTTATCATAATAAACCTACAAAATCTATGTATGGTCATGAATTTCATTCAAATTATTGTGAGAGTATTGATTCAAACAACCTCTCCATTTTGTATATAATATATTTACAAAAAATACAAAAATTGTTGTATAAATATATAACCTCAATGAAACATAGAATTTGTATATAAATATTACATATCCCTATAAAAAGAAAATAGTCTCTTGACCAACCTGTTTCAATAATACTTTGAACAAAGGCCTATAAACCATGATATAACTTCTAGGAAACATCATAATATGTTGTAAAATGTACTGGTAAATACAACCAATAATACAATATGACTACCCCTAAATACTAACCAAAAGACCTGATGGTTATGTAAAAAACAAAAAAAGAAATGGTACATAGCAAACACCCCCTAAATTGTCATATTCATAGTTCATGAGATAAACTATTCTAACATATTTAATCCAGGTCTAAATAAACCACCCAATTTGATTATCCATATTTTCCATTCGTTAAGTTTTGGTGCCATCCAGCTTTAAAACCACTGTGAAGAGTTATCCTGTCTATAACAACAAACCTAAAAACTGCTGAAGCATGTTCCAAAGTATGTTTGAATAAGGCATTGGCAACACGTTTGTTCTTTATTGCACTCAGATGTTCCCCTATTCTAAATTTCACTGGTCTCGGCGCCTGTCCAACATAAAATGCAGAACAGGTACAGGTTGCCAAATAGACAACCCAATCCAGATTGCAATTGGCAAAAACCCTTATTTCAAAAATTCTAGAGGTGTTTTTGCTAGAAAATTCTTTGGTTTGCTGCAAATGTTGGCAGGCTGTACAATGACCACAAGGATAACAACCCTTTAATAATTCCCCACTTAAAGTTCTTTGCTGTGGGAGGCTTGGAATATATCTTTTATAATGTGTGAAATGTGAATTCATGTTTCTTCCCCGCCGGTAGGAAAATTGACAGTGTTCAGGCAACACCCTACTTAAAACCTCATGTGACAAAAGAATACCCCAATGTTGATTAATGAGATCCCTAAAACGATTCGTATTAGTACCATAAGTTTGTTACTAAACGTATGGGTTGATTATTATTTGACCTCATACGTTCACTGTCATCTGATTTATAACGCAACAAATCCTGACGTGTCAATCTATTGGTTTGTCCTACAGCATTAGTTAGAAGTTGAGACTCATAGCCCCGTTGTGAAAATCTGCGAGATAAATCTAGACTACAATCCAAATAATCCTGATCCGATGAACAAATACGTCTAATTCTCATGAATTGAGATTTTGGAATATTGCGGATAGTATGGCGAGGATGAGAACTCTTTGCATGTAATAAAGTATTGTATTTGGGGAATTTTCTATATATAGTAGTAGATAAAGTATTATCTGCAAGTTTGGAAACCTTAACATCCAAAAATACAATCTCTGAATGTTCAATATTGACCGTGAACTGAATGCCAAAAGTATTATTGTTCAAATAATCCACAAACCGGGTTAAACATTCCTTATTTCCACGCCACACCATCCAGCAATCGTCTAGATATCTACGCCAGATATCCAGATGTTGTAGAAATTTGTTATTATTACCATCATATATGTACTTAGCCTCATAATACCCCATGAACAAATCTGCATAGATGGGTGCAAAAGAAGCACCCATCGCAGTTCCCTTGATCTGCCAATAGGCCTTTCCTTGATAATAGAAAATGTTCTTCCGCAGCACCAGTTCAGTTAGTTTAATCAAAAAGTTATTAAAGGCCAAGGAGTAGAGGTTGGATTGATATAACCAATAGGAAACCACCAAAATTCCCTGATCATGTGGGATACATGTGTATAATGAAGCCACATCAAGTGTACAAAGCAGCCAATGAGATTCCAATTGAGAATCATTGATGATGTTAAGGAAGGAATTCGGTGTCCTTGATACGGGACCTGATAAGTGTCAGCAACGGCTTCAGATAGAAAGTCAAAAAAGCTGACAATGGTTCCGTTAAGGAACCCCTACCTGAAACTATGGGTCTGCCCGGAGGGTGTAATGGATCTTTATGCATCTTTGGTAACATGTATAGGTATTGGGAACTAGGCTCCTCCACCTTAAGTTGCGTACCTACCTGTGTAGTAATAGTACCTTGTTGAACCGACAAATCCAAAAAATCATCAATTTCTCTCTTAAAGGATAAAGTGGGATCCATATTTAATACCATATAAAAACTAGAATCTGCTAATTGCCACAAGGCTTCCTGGTTATATACAGAATGATCCAAAATCACAACCGCTCCTCCCTTGTCTGCCATAGTTATTACTATATTGTGATTATTACTGAGCTCCATCAAAGCTTGCCTTTCTGCTGCTGTTAAATTATTTTCAGTAGGCCCATACAAATTAGAAAAATGTAGCTCTTTCATTATGCATTCTCTAAAGATGGACACATGTTTGTTCATGGGGGGAACAAAATCCGATTTTCTGAATCTAAAATCAGATGATCCGAGTATTTTCATGGTCTGCAAAAAAGATTTTTAGGTTAAGTATTCTACAAAATTCGTCAACATCTTGTAATAACTGAGTTTCTGAAACCAATGATGAAGGTACAAAGGATAATCCTTTATTCAGTAGTTGTGTATGTACAGAAGAGAGTTTAAAAGAGGAAATATTGTGAATATTATCAATTACTTCACCATTTGTTGTAATAGGGAATGTAAGGTTAGGTTGCCGGAATCTAGTTCCGTGTTTCTTGCCACCCCGCCTCCTACCCCTAGCTCTAAAGGGGGTGGCTGTTTCCTTTTCGCAGCTGGGGACACCTGGCGTGAGAAACTTTCCCCATCCGTTACAGAGGAAGCCTCCTCTTCAGAAGTAGTATCAGACGTGGCTTTATGATATCTCAAAATGGACCTTGGTCTTTTTTTATTGGTGTTGATATACCTAGAATCCTGAAATCTAACTGATTTTTGATTTACAAAAGGTTTCCCTTTCTCATAGTCCAGCAAATCACGATTGAACTTATTAATTTTTCTTTTTGTAAGCTGTTTTTCCAATATTGAAAGGTCCTTAGCCAGGTCTGAAACATGTTGTGAGTATAACACCTCAGATCTCAATTTTTCTACCTCCCCACACAAAGTTTCAATTTTGGTGAGTTGACTCTGAATAGTCCTTTCATAGTACCTTAATAAACAATCAACAAAATGCATGGAAGATAAGTGTTGTGCCTCAGCCCATTCCTTAGAAAGCTCACTGTCTGTATTAGCCACAATGGGTTGTGTACGGACCCTTAATCCCCTGGGGGTAATATCTTTAATGGGTTGTGTACGGACCCTTAATCCCCTGGGGGTAATATCTTTAATTTTGTAGGCTTTGAAAAGTTTCAAATGCCATACATTGGTGCGCAAAGTTTTCATATGTCTGTTAAGCTTGGAAAACATATTATTACATTGGGATTGGCCATCTAATGTTGTGTTCCTGGAATCAGGTCCTGATAAGAGTATTTAGGCCAAAAACCTCCAAATTATCTTGATCGGCCGAAAGCCCCTTCAATATATCACTAATATCCATGGCTAAAATGTAAAAGACCTAAAAATTATATAATACAAGTACACAAAATTTTCGAGTGACCTTCAAAGCAAACACATACTTGTAATATTGCATATCCAATATGAATAGTATTTGTCCATAAATAAGGCTAACACCCCAAACATGTTCCAATTGAACCTTAATCCTGTCAAAGATAGATACTATAATTATCTTACCATGAGTGGCCAATATCCAAAAAAACCCTAATCAAAAAACAGACCTTCGTCTCCAAACTTGTATAAATCTAATATCAAAACTACAATGACTAAAGCCAAAATCCAACCGCCATTCAACAAATTGGATCTATAATCAGGCTCTAAAAAGTATTGATTATTGCATATACAATAGGCCGACCTACGTCTCTGCCTAAATATCAAACTTTAATACCGCTTGTTGCCACCGTAAGATATTATAATCAGACATACTCATAAACCATCAAGGATTCAGCCTTATATGGACACACATATCAAAATCAGAAAAAATACTTAATATATATTGAATGCAAATCAAGGCCACTTCGAAAGATGGTGTGTCACTTAAACCCCATAAACTAGTATGAATCAAGACCTGAAACCAGTTCACAACATATATCTACATGGTACCAAAATCAGATATAATGATACCAATCCCTTGTGTACATAAGTCAGTATTATTCAAGACCTTAGCAAAACAACAAACATGCAGCAATATATTTCGTCAAAAACTTGTAGCCCCCAAAAATAAAAAATATTAATTTAAATTATCACAAGAATGTGATCACGTGCAGTATCAAATATGCGTAGTCCCCTCAATAAAGGATAGGGCCCAACATGATATTACCTATCCCTGAAACCCAAAAGTGAGCCCAACCAAACTACAAATGAAGTTGGTTCAAAAACAATATACAAACCCTTAATGGTTGAGCCAGATACACAATAGACAATTTGACCTGATCGCCGCCCAAAATGACATCAGCCCAAGTAATTCGCATTCAAAAATATATCCCCACTATTATAGAAATGTTGACATACCATTGTACATTGTTAAAATAAACAACAGTGTTCTTATTAACACATATTAATGCAAGTGTATAATCCACCAAAGATGTATGTATATAATATACAAATGATTATATCAGATACCAAAAAATGTCCACAATCTCCGTTAGCTTAATAATTAGTTGTTCGCAAGAACACAAACCATAACCCAAGTGGGTCACTCACTTAAAGAATATCAAAAGTCCAAATTATGTCCAAGATGTAAAAAAGGAAAAAAATAGTCCACAAGTTCTGTAAACTCGAATGCTCCGTGTTCCCAAACTCACAATCACTTTGGCTTGTTTAGGTCAAAAGTATATGAAAAGCTAGGCCCAAATTTTCATATGAAACCACGGCATGAGTCGACCCCGTTCATGTGATGAAAAGGTAGTTCCGATAGTCATAATTCAAAAAAAGGAAACGTCCAGTTGAAATTCAGAAAAAATAAAAGCAAACAATGTCCCAACCCAAAAGCACAGTACCTTGATTGTATGCCATAGACAAAATTGAAATTCCCGATGGTCGCCAGCTGGCAATGCCAGTTGGCAATCAGTTGGCAATCCGTAAAATTAAAAAGAACCCTCTCATGCGAATAAGTGGACAAACGATACTCCCATGAACACACGCCAACAATATAAAACAAAGGTTGAGTCTCCGACTGTTCCAACAACTCCAAAATTGTTAAAGATTAATGTCTCGGCGAACCAAATGTCCCCAGCGCGAAAAGAAACAGCTAAACAACTCCAAACCAAGATACGCGCACGCCGGACAACGTGCACGGCCCCAACCAGTCAACGAATCCAAAAAAATGATGAGCCAGCACGTGTGGTTCGCTCTGCAAGACGACAACTTTATTATAAGACTAGTTCATATATCAAACAGTATATGAACCCATAATCAAACAGCATACCGGTTTCGGCTATGTTATAGCCTTTATCAATGCTATAATGTGAAATCAAGTCAGAAAACCCAACCCCTCATGAGTACCAAATTTATAGTACTCATTTAAAGGGGTATGTACCATTGCAAAACATTATGAGACATGAAACAGTTTAGGGAAAAAAAAATTTCTTCCCATATAAATAATGCATAATGAAAGAGCTACATTATTCTAATTTGTATGGGCCTACTGAAAATAATTTAACAGCAGCAGAAAGGCAAGCTTTGATGGAGCTCAGTAATAATCACAATATAGTACTAACTATGGCAGACAAGGGAGGAGCGGTTGTGATTTTGGATCATTCTGTATATAACCAGGAAGCCTTGCGGCAATTAGCAGATTCTAGTTTTTATATGGTATTAAATATGGATCCCACTTTATCCTTTAAGAGAGAAATTGATGATTTTTTGGATTTGTCGGTTCAACAAGGTACTATTACTACACAGGTAGGTACGCAACTTAAGGTGGAGGAGCCTAGTTCCCAATACCTATACATGTTACCAAAGATGCATAAAGATCCATTACACCCTCCGGGCAGACCCATAGTTTCAGGTAGGGGTTCCTTAACGGAACCATTGTCAGCTTTTTTGACTTTCTATCTGAAGCCGTTGCTGACACTTATCAGGTCCCGTATCAAGGACACCACCGAATTCCTTAACATCATCAATGATTCTCAATTGGAATCTCATTGGCTGCTTTGTACACTTGATGTGGCTTCATTATACACATGTATCCCACATGATCAGGGAATTTTGGCGGTTTCCTATTGGTTATATCAATCCAACCTCTACTCCTTGGCCTTTAATAACTTTTTGATTAAACTAACTGAACTGGTGCTGCGGAAGAACATTTTCTATTATCAAGGAAAGGCCTATTGGCAGATCAAGGGAACTGCGATGGGTGCTTCTTTTGCACCCATCTATGCAGATTTGTTCATGGGGTATTATGAGGCTAAGTACATATATGATGGTAATAAATTTCTACAACATCTGGATATCTGGCGTAGATATCTAGACGATTGCTGGATGGTGTGGCGTGGAAATAAGGAATGTTTAACCCGGTTTGTGGATTATTTGAACAATAATACTTTTGGCATTCGGTTCACGGTCAATATTGAACATTCAGAGATTGCATTTTTGGATGTTAAGGTTTCCAAACTTGCAGATAATACTTTATCTACTACTATATATAGAAAATTCCCCAAATACAATACTTTATTACATGCAAAGAGTTCTCATCCTCGCCATACCATCTGCAATATTCCAAAATCTCAATTCATGAGAATTAGACGTATTTGTTCATCGGATCAGGATTATTTGGATTGTAGTCTAGATTTATCTCACAGATTTTCACAACGGGGCTATGAGTCTCAACTTCTAACTAATGCTGTAGGACAAACCAATAGATTGACACGTCAGGATTTGTTGCGTTATAAATCAGATGACAGTGAACGTATGAGGTCAAATAATAATCAACTCATACGTTTAGTAACAACTTATGGTACTAATACGAATCGTTTTAGGGATCTCATTAATCAACATTGGGGTATTCTTTTGTCACATGAGGTTTTAAGTAGGGTGTTGCCTGAACACTGTCAATTTTCCTACCGGCGGGGAAGAAACATGAATTCACATTTCACACATTATAAAAGATATATTCCAAGCCTCCCACAGCAAAGAACTTTAAGTGGGGAATTATTAAAGGGTTGTTATCCTTGTGGTCATTGTACAGCCTGCCAACATTTGCAGCAAACCAAAGAATTTTCTAGCAAAAACACCTCTAGAATTTTTGAAATAAGGGTTTTTGCCAATTGCAGTACGGATTGGGTTGTCTATTTGGCAACCTGTACCTGTTCTGCATTTTATGTTGGACAGACGTCGAGACCAGTGAAATTTAGAATAGGGGAACATCTGAGTGCAATAAAGAACAAACGTGTTGCCAATGCCTTATTCAAACATACTTTGGAACATGCTTCAGCAGTTTTTAGGTTTGTTGTTATAGACAGGATAACTCTTCACAGGGGTTTTAAAGCTGGATGGCACCAAAAACTTAACCGAATGGAAAATATGTGGATAATCAAATTGGGTGGTTTATTTAGACCTGGATTAAATAAGTTAGAATAGTTTATCTCATGAACTATGAATATGACAATTTAGGGGGTGTTTGCTATGTACCATTTCTTTTTTTGTTTTTTACATAACCATCAGGTCTTTTGGTTAGTATTTAGGGGTAGTCATATTGTATTATTGGTTGTATTTACCAGTACATTTTACAACATATTATGATGTTTCCTAGAAGTTATATCATGGTTTATAGGCCTTTGTTCAAAGTATTATTGAAACAGGTTGGTCAAGAGACTATTTTCTTTTTATAGGGATATGTAATATTTATATACAAATTCTATGTTTCATTGAGGTTATATATTTATACAACAATTTTTTGTATTTTTTGTAAATATATTATATACAAAATGGAGAGGTTGTTTGAATCAATACTCTCACAATAATTTGAATGAAATTCATGATAATACATAGATTTGGTATGTTTATTATGATAAACAAACATATTTATATGGGAAGAAATGTTTTTTCCCTAAACTGTTTCATGTCTCATAATGTTTTGCAATGGTACATACCCCTTTAAATGAGTACTATAAATTTGGTACTCATGAGGGGTTGGGTTTTCTGACTTGATTTCACATTATAGCATTGATAAAGGCTATAACATAGCCGAAACCAGTATGCTGTTTGATTATGGGTTCATATACTGTTTGATATATGAACTAGTCTTATAATAAAGTTGTCGTCTTGCAGAGCGAACCACACGTGCTGGCTCATCATTTTTTTGGATTCTAGAATGACAACCTTGCTCTAATTTACAGACTCTTTTGGGAAGAGAGGAGAATGGGCATGATGTCTGCATCCACTAAAACATTTGGGGAGGTAAGACATATTCGTTGTTTAGGGCTGAACATCATTATGTTGTGTGTTTTTTTTTTTTTTTTGGGGGGGGGTATGTATTGCCAATCTGTTTGCGGTCAGAAGATTCCACACAAAGCACAAGTCATAGTAGTTGTCTTTTAAGTTTGGGAAACCAACATACGTAAATGATGCTACTGTACAAATTAAATGGAGAGGTTGTTTATGAACAGGGAATCTATGAATAGTAATAGCACATACTGTAAATGTTCTACTGGACAAAAAGTTTTCAAACCATAGGATATCAGAAAAACGTATTTTATACAATTTATGAATACAGTAGAATCAATTATCCAAACATCCATTTTCTGAAACGTCAATTATCCAAACAGAGCCTTCTAAAGTTTTCCAGTTGGAAAAATCATAAAGTCTAAATATGTTCATAGGTGTGTACTAGGCTAATGGCTCTGGAGCATTTACAAGCCCAGCCCATAGGATTACCCTGGCATCGTGCCACCCGACCTTAGTTCTCAGTACCTCTGTCGAGTAGAGCCACTGGAGTGATCCCTGGGGTGAATGTACTCACCATAACGTTCCATCTGAGTAGGTAAACTTCATTTTTTTTTTTCAAAACAGGTTTATTGTTTTAACATACAAGAGAAATATCATAACAATTTTATACAAGTAATTAAAAATAGGTATTATTATAATATTCAACAAAACAACTAAAGTATTTACAAAGACATCCACTACAATCAGATCAATTAATTAAACTAAAATACCATGCTATTGAAATTAAAATTTTTTTAACAAATTTTGTAAATTATCCCATACAATATAATAAGATGTTTTTCTATTTGTTCTTGTCCTAATTGTGTTTATTTCCATATGGCACACTATATTCATAACATTTTTAAATTCATTGAACTAAGGAGGTGTATCTGAAATCCAATTTCTAGTTATTATTTTCCTAGCCACTGCTAGAATAGACCATAACAAGGGAAGCTTAACCTTTTAACACTTTGAGGTACAGGTGTGTTGAATAATATAAGAGATTTAGAAATAATGAAATTATCTGTGAAAAGAGCCTGAAAAAATTCATTAATTGACTTCCAGTATTCTTTCAATTTTATACAGTCATAAAACATATGAGCCCAGTCAGCATTAATTTCTACATTACATCTCTTACATAAATTATCTTTATTATTTATTTTATTCATCATCAAAGGTGTATAAAAAGATCTATGTAAAAATTTCCATGTATAAAGTCTCCAGACAATGGAAGACGTAGTTCTATAAGCAGATTCCAATATATATTGTTTATCTTGTTGATTTGGTGGGTCCCCATTAATAGAAGTGAAATAATTCCAGTATGAATCTACACTGTAAAAAGTTTCTTGTCTGATAAAGGTATTATCAGAAACTTTATGTTGTAAATTTAATATCAAGTAATCAATCAGTGTTGGAATAGATTCTTTAACTGTTATAGACATTAGATCTATTTTATTAATGAGATGTTGTCTAAAGGTCTGAACCTCTAACCAGCAAGTTACTCTTAGATCAAATTCTTGTTTTAAGAAATCTAGATTTTTAACTTTATTATCAGATATCAACTGATACCAGTACTTTAGATCATTATCTATAAACGAGTTCCTTCAGAAGTAGATGACAAAAGCATACCCTGAGTATACATTATAGGGAATACAATAAAATTCCATTCCCTATACTTAGGGTGCATGAATATAAAGTTACGATAGCTAATAAATAGAAGTTATGTTCTTACCATAACGTTCCATGTTAGTTGTCTTCTTCTCGCCTTCTTCTTGCTGGATGGGTTCGGAGCCGACCTCGGCTCCGACTCGGCCACTCTAAAAGCTCGAGAGTTGGTTCCACCAGCTCGAGGCTCCCCTTATATCCCACAATGCTAGGCGTGAGTTACCCCAGATCTCGTTTGTAAGCTAGGCCCAGCCATAATAGTAATAGAATAACTATAAACAAAGTCCACCTCTATAAACCAGGGAGAAAAGAAGGGTGACCTACATCCTGATCCAGGAAAATATGCACAGCAGCATATACCCAAAATAAAGAGGTGGTAGAAAGAGAGGTCACAATCAAACTCCTCTAGGTCTGTC
This sequence comes from Protopterus annectens, assembly GCF_019279795.1. Classification (NCBI taxonomy): domain Eukaryota; kingdom Metazoa; phylum Chordata; order Ceratodontiformes; family Protopteridae; genus Protopterus; species Protopterus annectens. The sequence goes on along the minus strand of NC_056746.1, from coordinate 1,016,837,628 downwards.
CAGGCTAGGGGGAAGGAGGGTGGGACACAAGAAGAAGGCGAGAAGAAGACAACTAACATGGAACGTTATGGTAAGAACATAACTTCTATATGTTAAGTTGTCTATCTCGCCTTCATTCTTGCTGGATGGGACCAAGGTCCCTAGCACCTTGTCCCGGGTGGCCTAACGGAACAGACTCTTGAGAACAGTGGAACCAAAGTTAGCTCTATGCCTAGAAGCTAAATCCAACTTATAATGAGAAATGAAAGTGTGAGGAGTAGCCCAAGTAGCCGCTGCACAAATGGTGTCAATAGGCAGTCTGTCTTGGAAGGCTATAGAAGTAGCCAAAGCTCTGGTGGAATGGGCTTTAGGTTTGTTAGGCAGCTTTTGGTGTCTAATTTCATAAACAAGGGAAATCAGAGATGTTAGCCATCTAGATAATGATACCTTTGAAACTGAAAGTCCCTTTCTGCCTTCTGCATAGGAGACAAACAGCTGGTCAGATTTTCTGAATTGTTTGGTTCTATCCAAATAGTACCTTAACTGACGATGAACATCTAGCCAATGCAATTTTTGTTCAGACCTATTAGAATATTCTGGAAAAACACAGGAGGTCAATGCTTTGATTTAGGTTAGGCCGAGGCTATCTTAGGCAAAAAGGACGGGTTGGTTGGTAAAGATACCCTGTCCTTATGGAACAACAGATAAGGAGGTCGACAGCCGAGTGCATGAAGTTCTGAAACTCTTCTAGCTGAAGTAATAGCTACCAGAAAGAGAGTCTTCCATGATAGCAATTTTAAAGAACAGGAGGCTGCAGGTTCGAAAGGGGGAAGAATCAAAGAACTAAGAACTAAATTTAGGTCCCAAGGAGGAGGAGGATTTCTTATAGGAGGTCTGAGTAGAAAAACTCCTTTCAAAAAGGCTTTGCAAAGCTTGTGGGACATTATGGCAGACTCTGAAATGCCCACATGAAAGTTAGAAATAGCTGCCAGTTGAAGGAGATGAACCTGCATGGAAGAGTTCAGCTAGAAAATCAAGGACCATTTGGATGGAAGCAGTGAAAGGATCTATGTCCCTTCCTTGAGCCCAATAGGCGAAACGTTTCCACTTACTCAAATAAATCTTTCTAGTGGAAGATTTATGGGAAGCTATCAAAATATCTCGAACAGAGTGAGATATTTGAGGAAGCCTGGCTAAGGTTGGAATTGGAGGAACCAAGCAGTGAGGTTCAGAGAGGGAAGGGAGCGATGAAACTGACCCGACTGATGGATCAAAAGATCTGGAACTAGGTCCAGATGCCAAGGTCGCCCAACAGAAAATGATGTAGAAAGGGGAACCAAACCTGTCGAGGCCAGTAAGGAGCAATGAGGATCAACGAGGCCTTCTGAGCGATAGCTTTCTGTACCACTTGAGAGATTAGTGGGAAGGAGGAAATGCATACAGAAGTCCCGGGCCAAACTTGGACTAGAGCGTCTCTGCTGGGCTGGCATGGTAAAGGCAATAGGGTGAAATAATCTCTGCACTTGCTGTTTTGGGGAGTAGCAAAAAGGTCGCAGCAAGGCTGACCCCACTTGAGAAAAATTTCTCTCACAACAGAGTCTTTCAGAGACCACTCGTGAGGCATGAGGATAGCTCTGCTCAACTTGTCCGCGATTTGATTGGACTTCCCGGGGATGTGCGTTGCTATCAGAAACCGCTGAGAAGAAATCGCCCATTGCCACAGTCGGAGTGCTTCTCGACACAGGGGTTAGGACCTGGTTCTGCCTTGTTTGTTGATATACCACACTACAGACATATTGTCCGTCTGGATTGCTATCGTTCCCAAGGGAAGAGAGTCTTGAAGGGCTTGCAATGCTAAAAGCACTGCTCTCATCTCTAAAACATTTATGTGCAAGTGATATTCTTCTGGTTGCCATGTGCCCTGGACAGTTCTGCCCTGATAATGCCCCCCCCCCACCCGATCAGGGAGGCGTCCGTTGCCAGTGTAGCAACCGGAGGGGGAGGAACAAAGGGTCTTCCCAATAAGAGCTGAGGGGAAGACATCCACCACAGAAGATGATTCCTGCATGATTGGGTGATCATAATGGTGTGGGACATCGGAAGTTGCTGGTATGACCATTGTGTGAAGAGCATCCATTGAAGGATTCTCATGTGGAATCTGGCTAATGGAAGCAAAGGTATGGCAGCCGCCATAATCCCCAATACTTTCAGAACTAACCTGGCTTTGACTCTGTTGCTGCTGAAGATGAGCGAGACCAGTTTTTGTATGTCTGTTATTCTCTGATTTGTTAGCCTCGCAGACATGTTGACTGTGTCTAGAATTGCGCCTATGAAGGTAATAACATGACAAGGCGACAAAACAGACTTTTCGCAATTTATTGAAATGCCTAAGTTTTGACAAGTGCGAAAGGTGTAGTCCCTGGCTGTTAGAAGAAGATGCTCGGTGGGAGCTGTAAGGAGCCAGTCGTCCAAATATGGAAACACCTGGAATCCTTGACGTCTCAGGTGAGAAGCTACCACTGCCATACATTTGGTAAACACCCGGGGAGCAGTGGTGAGTCCAAAGGGCAGGGCTCTGAATTGAAAATGACTGATTCCCAGCCTGAAGCGGAGAAATCTTCTGGAGCGTCTGTTCATTTTTATATGATAGTACGCATCCTGAAGGTCTATAGAGCACATCCAGTTTTTTCTTCCCAATAGGGGAAGGATGGACTGTAGCGTGACCATCCGAAATCGTGTTTTCTTGACTGACTTGTTCAAGATACTGAGATCCAAAATTGGTCTCCAGTCCCCTGTTTTTTTTGGAACTAAAAAGAACCTGGAATAGATTCCGGATCCTTGCTGGTCTGCTGGAACTGGTTGAATTGCTCTTTTTGCAAGCAGTTTTGAAACTTCCAAAGCTGCAAGATCCCTTTGAGCAGGTGGAACATCTGGAAGGGATTTTTTTGATCGGTTTGGAATGCAAAGAAAGGGAATGGAATAGCCTTCGAAATGATGGACTGTACCCACTTGTCTCGAAGTTAGGGATAGCCAGGCTTCTGGGTACAGTGACAATCTTCCCCGACTGCCTCGAAGGTGGACAGTCGGGCAACACCTCAGGGATGCTGAAAGGGCTTATCGGAGAAAGTTTCTCGATTGCCCTGGTTCTGGACCCCTGCCTCTAGGGCGTCTACCATTGTTGTTCCCCTCTGCCTCTGGCGGGAACCGACTCTGTCGTCAGGCGAAGTCCCTTGAGATTGTTTATGGAACCACATTTTCCACTTTTCTGGCCCTTGGGGTAAGGCCTAGAAGGAGTAGAAAACGGACTCCGACGGCAGAAAGAGTCTTGCCATCAGTCTCGCACCTAGTCAAGGTTTCTTTCACTTGAGGACCAAAAGAGATGATCCATCAAACGGGAATTAGTGAACGACGCTTTAAAGGGGTCCGCAAAGTTGCATAACCGCATCCTGGCATGCCTACGTAAGGCCACTCCTGTTCCTGCCCTGCTCCCTCCATCATCCGCATGAAAGGAGGCATGGAGGAGTTAGCTATGGAGTTCAGGGTAGCCAGCTGAGTGTTCATCTTGTCTTGAAAACCGCAGCTGTAGGATCCTTCAACATATCACTCGCTTCTTTGATCAAGTCCCTTTGAAGACAGTAAAATGGCATAGGTAGTTCAGCGAACGCATTGCAAAGGTCGCTGACGAGAACATCCGCTTCCCGTACCTGTCCATGGACCTAGATTCCTTGTTAGGTGGATGGACAGGCACTGAAGGATCAGCTAGTTCCTTCTTAGTGGCAGCAGCAACCACCATAGCATCCACAGAAACTCCTTTTGTCAGAAACTGTTTATCTGCTGGTGCTGTGATGAATTTTGAGGGTCTCCTGGGAGTGGGGTCCACTGAATCAGGAGCAGTCCATGCCTTTTTTGCTACCACCTGCATGAGGGGGTCAAAGGGGGGAGACACCCAGGAGGTGGAAGGGCGAGAGCCAAACGCCTCAAGGTACACAGATTCATCCTCCGAAGGGTTGAGGGCTGGCCAATTTCCCCTCTGCTTAAGGATTTCTAGAATGTCTGCAAATGAGACATCTTCAGAAGGGGAACGGGGGGAACCCTCGGAATCCTCTAAATCTGTGTCAGAGGTGACTGACTCAGGTGAGTCTATGTGTTTCCTCTTACACTTTCTATTCCGAGGGGGCTCTTCTGCCAAATCAGGAGAGGCCTCGGAAGAGGATGAGATTCCACAGGGGATTCCTGAGGAGCTGGCTCTCTGTGGTCCGGGATGAGGGAGTGAGTCGACTTGACCTGAGGCACCGAAGAGGGAGGGGCGGACGGAGCTGACTGTGGAGTAGAACCAGGTTCTAACACACTCCGCATGACCTCGAACGCACCCCTGTCAGGCAGAGCCAGAGGTCCCCGCTCCGAAAAGCTAAAAACCTCCCTCGGCACCGACAGTGATGGTTCTGAGGCCGATGTCGGAGCCGAACTCACCAGCGCAAGCCCGAGAGGAGAGCGGGTCGGACAAGGGTCCGATGCCACTCACCCTCGAGCCGAGGAAGTCCGGCGCCGAGATTCTTCTAAGGAAGAAATCGGAGCCGACGATAGAGCCGAAGACATTTGTATCGGCTCGACGCTACCACAGTCTCGGTTCCAACGCCGGCCCGAGCTCAACGGAGTCGGAGGAGGAACATAATGAGGACAGGGTCAGGCATCGACTGATGAGTCGGGCTCTGAAGCATTTGGGCCAGTGCCTCGGACTTGAGAAGTCGACTCACTACCTCTGAAGGTCATGGTCCGACAGCCTCGATGACCTAGAGGTGAGATCTATGGCTCCGTTCAGACAGCAGAGGAGATGCTGGAGCCGAATGAACGGAGCCAAGGGACGGTGACCTGGACCTCTTTCTAGATGTCGGTTCAAGGTCTGGTCGGAACCGACACAGGAATTTCAATACCTCGGCTCCAGCCGGAGCCGGAAACCACAGAAACTGTAGACTGAGACTCATCGGCTCCAGCCGGAGCCGATGTAGACGGAGGTTTCATAGCCTTAGGTCTCGGCTCAGTAGCTGGAGCCGAGGACCTAGAAGCCTTGGAGGGCTTTCCCGAAGGGACAGTAAGGGAACCCTCAGGCTTGAGTAAACCTCTCAAAATCAGTTTGTTTTTTCTTTCCTGCAGGACCCTGGGGCTGAAGCCGTGGCATACAGCACAGGAATCCTGCAGGTGCAAAGGTCCCAGGCAGTAGACACAAGAAGTGTGACCGTCTGTCAGAGACATTTTCTGACAGCACGAGTCACACTTCTTGAAGCCTGAGACCTTTGAGTCTTTAGACATTTTAGAAGAAGTGTAATCACACACACCCAGTCAAACACACTGATTACACGCTATCCTGTTTTAAACTCAAAAAATAAAACAAACTACCAAAGTTTTAAATTCTGAGAAAAAAACACACACACACCACTAGGGGATGAAAGAAAAAGGCCCAAAGGCCCGAGGGAAGAACTTATAAGTTCTTGTGGAAAAAAAAAAAAGGGATTTTAGAGAGAAAAGGGGAGAAAATCCACTAAACTAAGGGAAACAACTGTTAAAATTAAAACTAAAGGGGTTTAAGTATACTAAATTTTACTCCAAAGTTACTCACCAAGAAGCCGGTAAAAACCAAACACCTCGATCGCTGTAGCGGCAAACGAGATCTGAGGTAACTCACGCCTAGCATTGTGGGATATAAGGGGAGCCTCGAGCCGGTGGAACCAACTCTCGAGCTTTTAGAGTGGCCGAGTCGGAGCCGAGGTCGGCTCCGAACCCATCCAGCAAGAATGAAGGCGAGATAGACAACTTAACATTAATATTTAATGGGTAACAAACCATATGTTTAGGTGTAATAAGTGAAGTACAAAATTCCTTTAGTAACCATAACATGGAGTTATTTACAATCATATCTTTATGTGTTAAGGAGATTTTCATGAAGTGCATACTAATTAGCTCCCAATAATCTTTCCATTTTGCGACATATGACTGATCTATTAATAAAGTAATAACTTTTACAATAGAAGAGATAGTATATAAATTAAAGTCTGGAAAAGAAATACCCCCTTGAGACCAGCTATTAGTATGTTTCTTTAATGCAATCCTAGGTCTATTAGGTGCCCATAGGAAATTTAACATTAGTGTATTCAGTTTCTTGATAATTATTTTTGTAGGTGGAAGTATTATTGATTGTATTAAGTATAAAATCTTGGGGAATATTATCATTTTAATAATTGTAAGTCTCTCCTCCATAGTAAAAACATATTATTCCAGGTATTACAAAGATTTTGTATATTAAGAAAACAGGTATTATAATTATTATATATAATAGATTTAATATCTTTAGATAGTATTATACCTAAATAAGTTATCTGACCTGAATTGGGTTCATATTTAGTAAAATCACTAATGAGAATATTTTTTCGTGTATATATAGGTAGTATTTTAGTTTTTTCTTCATTGAATATTAAACCAGAAATACTTTTAAAATTCATCATTTTATCAAATAGAGACTGCATAGAAGAATTAGATCCTGCTGATGTAATTAGAACATCATCTGCAAAAAGTTGAATTTTGGATGTTGTATTTTCATCTATTTCAAAACCTTCTATGTCAGTACTGTTTCTGATCAAATTAGCCCAAGGCTCCGTTACTAAAGTGAATAATAGTGGAGAAAGTGGACATCCTTGTTTTGTACCATTAAGAATGGGTATTTTTTGTGAAACATATGTTCCTACCTTAATATAAGCCAACGTTCCTTTGTATAAATGCTCAATTAAATTTACAAATGCATCTGAGAAGTTTGTGCACTTCAGTAAGGTAAACAGATAGTCCCAACTTACTGAATCAAATGCTGAACTTATATCAAGACTAATAAGTGTTAAATCTTTCTTTTTCCTATTTGCAAAATCTATTAATGTTAAAGTTCTTCTTGTATTATCAAAAGTATTTCTATTTACAATGAAGCCTGTCTGATCTATATCTATAATGCCGAATGATTGTCTTCAATCTATCAGCAAAAATACTCATAAACATTTTATAATCAACATTAAGTAATGAGATGGGCCGATATGAAGAACATCTAGTTGGATCTTTATTAGGTTTTAAAATTGGCGAAATAAATGTATATTGCCAAGATGGGGGGGGTTATTAACTCAGTTTGGGCCAAAATAAAAACCTTATGTATTAACGAATATGTACTTTTAGAAAGGATTTTATATATCTCTGGTATAATACCATCATTACCCGGTGCTTTTGATTTAAGCTTATTTATTTGTGTAATAACTTCTGTATATGAAATACTCTTGTCCAATAGTTTAATCTGTTGTTTATTAAGCTTTTTATTCATGTTTGTGGTTATAAACTCCTTTATCTTATCTTTAGGTTCCATGTTAATGTTATTATGGTTAATTTTGTGAAAGTGATTTCTAAATTCATCTAGTATTTCTGGTATACTAGAAACATTCTTCTTTTTCCTTAGAGAAAAGATTTCTCTGATATGGTTTTGTTTATTCAACCTTTTTGTTTTATTTTTAAGTCTATGTAAGTATTTGGGGCTTATTGAATAAGACAAAAACTTGTATTTCTCTAAAGTTATTTTAACTTTATGAGTTAAAATTTCTTTGTATTTCTCATTTAGTTTGTTTATTTCTTGAATAACTTTCTTGTCCATATTTTCTTTATTATTATGTTTTTAAGAGTCCTAATTTACTTTGAATATCTAACAATTCCTTATCCCAAGATTTCCTTTTATTATTATACCATCTGATACTTTGTCCATATAGATTTGATTTTAAGGCATCCCAAACAAACAATGGAGACTTCAGGAGTATTATTTATGTCTAAAAAATGTTTTACTTCTGAAAGTATATATTCTTTATAGTCTTTTAGTTGAGTTAAGTATGCTGGTATCCTTTTGATCTGAACATTATGAGTATTTTTTATCATGAATTCAAAAAATTGAATTATGATCAGATATAGGACATGAAATGATTTTGGAATTAATTAAATCTGTTACCATCTGGTTAGAAATAAAGACCCTATCTATTTTGAATAAGTTTTGTATCTGTTAGAAAAAAGGTGTATGGTAATGATTTTGAATCTATCTGATTATTAATATCATTCAAATGATAAGAATTAGCAAAATCATTTAAATGTTTTGCATTAGATGTAATTCTTCTTTTCCCTACAGTGGTAGTATCACTTTCATGTAGTATACAATTAAAGTCACCAGCTAAAATAATATCTCCTATAGAGAATGATATGATCTTATCAAGATGATGTTTCACTGTTTTAATACCAATTCCAGGTATCCAATATACATTAATTAAAGTGTAAGTCTTCCCATTAATTTGTATTGTAACCATACAAAACATTCCTTTGTCATCTTGATAAGACTTAATGGTTTTAGGAATGGGCATACTTTTATTCCATAAAATAGCCACTCCTCTTTTTTTCTGAGTGTGCTCTGAACTAACCAATACTGAAAATTTGCTTGTGGCTAGATTAACAATATGATTTATCAAGAGATGGGTTTCTTGCAGGAAGACTAAGTTGGCCTTATGTAAATTAATGCATCTTATTAGGCTTGTTCTTTTACATGGATTATTCAATCCATTAATGTTTAAAGAAATTCCTTTTAAAGATGTCATTTGGCATTTTTAAAACTTAAGAATCTTATGATCAAAATAACAAATAACAAGATAAGTAATGTTACATCTCCTCCTTTAGGTGTACCTTTAAATATAGCTGTATTTATTGAATCTCTTATGGGATTTCAGATAGGATTCAATTTTGTTTGTAGTGACAATGAATGTACAAAATATATTGTGGATGTCAAAACTATATACAAATAACAATGAACAAGTGAAAATAATGTAAGGATTAAACCTTGCATCCAGCCTGGAGTTATAAACTCCAACTTAGAGTAGTATTTACCACTCAAGTTAACCCCCTACCCTAAGCAGCAGTACCTCAGCTACCACCTTATCAATTTAATACTAGTTATATTTAACTGAGGTTAACAGTTTTCAATTCAATTATCTAGCAAGACAAGACTACACATTTGGTAAAACAGCATCATATAAACTAAAATAAACCTTTTTTTTTTTTTTTTTATAAACTGTTCCTACTACTATATACATCCATGTAATATAAAACACTTATATTCAAATAGCATTCAAATAATCTTGATGTTAGAAATCAAGAGGAGAGAAAAATAAGTTCTAACATTCATTTAAATCAAAAACTTTGGCTAATATGATTCAGACATTACATATATTAAGAAGCATCTATTTTTGTCATGTAAATGCAATTAACAGCTTCCAAACAAAAACTTGAATTGCTTGTATATGAGCATTTACTCAAACTCATTATTGTCAATAGAATAAAATATTGTATTCATAGAAATTGTTATAAATCATACTGCATAGTTATGCAGATTCTCAGAAACACATATATATATATATATATATACACACACACATATATATATATATATATATATATATATATATACACACACACACATATATATATATATATATATATATATATACACACACACACATATATATATATATATATATATATATATATACACACACATATATATATATATATATATATATACACACACACACATATATATATATATATATATATACACACACACACACATATATATATATATATACACACACACACATATATATATATATATATATATATATATACACACATATATATATATATATATATATATATATACACACACACACACACATATATATATATATATATATATATACACACACACACATATATATATACACATATACATACACACACATACACATATACATATATATACACATGCATACACACACACATATATATATATATATATATATATATATATATATATATATATGATCTCACTGAGTTGTGTCCATGCCTAGCACTATCTTACTTGCTGTCCCTACAATAAATCTGTCTGCTTTATACAAAATAATGCACAGCAAACACATTTTAGTAACCAGATTTTACAACCATGCTATACTACTGCTTTAAAATATATCACATGACAATTTCTTCCAGAATAGAGTTATAAAATTATTTATGCTTGTCAATCAGATGAATTAAATGAGTTATAGTAATGTATATGTTTGGAATATAAGTTTTTAACACAGATTATTAAACTGCTGTTAAGTAGATTTTCAAAAACATTTGAATAAATGTTTCATTTTCTATGCCTTCTAAAATAAGACATTTACTTACTACAAGAAACTGTATCATTTAAACTCATAACTGACATTTTATGAATTATAACATTGATATTTAAGTAATTATATAAAATAACTCACATTTAGATGTTAAAGAGTTCATTTTCCTTCACATAGTCGCATTTGTATCATTTCTATTTCCTGGTAGAGTGAGATTCCTGAATCTGTGATGTGTCAGTGTGATATCTAGTTCAAAGGTGAGACTGGTTGCTTTCAGCTTCTCTGTGAGAATTCTGAGAGTTGAAGCTTTTGAAGTAGCTCATGGACACTGTGCATGAGACAGCCCACATCCCAGATTGTCTCTCTTAACATTTTGGCAGGAAACTTATTAAAAACTAGCGACAAACATTCATTTAGCAGTGTAAATGCATCTAAACATGACAAAACCTTCACAATGTATTTTACAGGTTATTACAGCCTCTATGTAAGTGAAATTAAGCCCAAAATTATTAATAAGTAATAAAACTCAACATTTTTGTGCCAACTCAATTTTTATGCAAATCTTATTATTTACTGTGCCAATATGATCAAAAGCATTTCTATATATTAATAAAGAAAAGAAAAAGAGAGTAGAAAGTAAAAGGGTGTACGGCAGAAATAAAAAAAATGTAAGAGAAAGCTGTAAGAAGTATATACAATGGAATATTACTTACTGTTTATATTAATAGAGTTAAAAATAAAACATTATTTACTATTATTTAGTTCTAATTATTATTAGTTAAAGCATGACAGATTATTTACAAACAAGCATAAGCAGTATAATCAAGAAAGTATAATTAGGAATAGCATTTGAAGAACATATAAACTTTTTACAAGGAATAAATATGTTATTATTCTATTAATCATATTTTCATTACTCTTCTCTCCCTGCCCTCCCCCACCCTTTACCCACTACATAATCTAAATAGAATGTCATTGTTTAAACAAAGAAAAGAAGAAAAGGAGAAGAAAAAGAAGAAAAGGAGAAGAAAAAAAAAAAGATAAAGAAAAAAATGTATCAAATTACTGACCTTACTTCTCCTTTTCAGAAAGAGAAACAAGTTGAATCACAGCTTGCCATTAAATCTCCAGATATTTTGACTAGTTATGAAACACACAGATAATAACTTTGATTAAATCTTTTTCAAAATATTTGTGGCTTCTTGGAAATGCAGGAACTATATTTAAAAAGATTAATAATGAAATAAAATGATGAGAGAAAAAAAAAAAACATAGAACAAATCATTTGTTTTTTAGTCTCTTCTTCTCTGAAGTCTTCCATGAAGTTTCAGTTGCCAGTCTCTTTAATGAAGGACTAGCCCATTCCATCTCCTCCACTCCATCCAAAATCTTATTTTTCTTGATAAACAGTAAAGCAGAGTCTAAGTCATCGAAAATTTTAGGACCATCAGGAAGGAAGATTTTAAGCTTGGCAGGAAACAGAAGGTATGTTTTAAACTGTGCTTTTTTAAGCTCCCTTATTAGTGGCAGAAAAACTTTTCTTTTAGCTATTACCATGGAAGAATAGTCATTGTCAAAACGCACAGTTGTCTCATTAATCTTAACAGGAGCTTTAGCCCAAGCAGATTTAAGAACCATCTCTTTATCAAAAGATGATAGAAATCTAACTATAACTGATCTAGGATAATTTTTGTTAAAGTTAGTATTAGCTATAGATCTATGTGCTCTTTCGATACCAAAAGAGAATGCTTCTGGTAAGTCTAAAGTTTTAGGGAGCCATGTTGTTAAAAAAAGAAGTAATATTGTTACCTTCAATATTTTCTGGCAATCCAAAAATCCTAATGTTATTGCACCTAGATCTATTTTCCAGGTCATCCAGCTTTGTTTGTAAATGTGTATTTTGTTTCAGCAGAAACTCAATGTTGATTTCCTCTTCTTGTATTCTATTTTCCATGTCATTCACAGCTTCTTCTATGCCTGTCATCTGGATCTTCTGTTGTTGCAGGTCTATATGTAACAAGTCTATTTGTTTTGTAGTTTTTTCTATGAAGGTGTCTATTTTAGTATCCATTTTATCCATCTTAGCAGTAAGTTGCTGGATTATAATTATCAGAGACTGAAGTTCTTTCTTGATGCTGGAGTCTTGAGAATTTGTCTTACTGGAACTCATTTCAGACTGATAAACTGACAGGAAAATTTCCAAAGTGATTTCTGACAGGAATATTGTTAAGATTTCCTTTCTTTTTTAGATATAGTTCAAGAACTATATAAAACAAACATATTTAGAAAGAAAATTACTTCAAAAATTAATTTTTTAAGTAATTAATTCCTGTCAGTGTAATGAAATTGGTGGAGCTGAAGAAATCTGCTGCTATCCTGTGTTCATCCTTCGGTAAACTTCATTTGTCAGCAACCTGTGGGATTCGGATCCGACCTCGGATCCAAGCCGGCAGTTTTCAACAGCTTTAGATCCAAGCTCCAAGCTCCTCCCCCTACCCATAATCCCCTGCCAACCCTGACTGATCTCAGATCAAGTTTGCCCCAAAGCAGATACTGCTCAAAGACTAATACTTTCAAGATAAAGTGGGTAACACCCATGGACCCGAGTATAAAAACATTCATAAGTGAAGGGGCAGGAGGGAGGGACGGTTGCTGACAAATGAAGTTTACCTACTCAGATGGAACGTTATGGTGAGTACATAACTTCTTAATCTGAAGTAGTTAGCAACCTATGGGACAGAGTCCCCAGCTACCTGAACCTTGGGCGGCCTTCATGGAAGGATGTTTCGGAGCACTGCAGAGCCAAAGGATGCTCTCCCTCTGGAGATAATGTCCAATTTATAGTGATTGATAAAGGTATGAGATGCGGCCCAAGTGGCTGCTGAACAAATATCATCCAAAGAGACTCCAGCTCTAAAAGCCGCAGAGGTAGACAGACCGAGAAGAGTGGGCATGGACTCCCTGAGGTGCGGGCCTGCCAGAACTTTCATATGCTAAAAGGATACACTGCGAAATCCATCTAGACAGCGTGACTTTAGACAGAGATTTACCAAAGTTAAATCTGGCAAAGGAGATGAACAACTGGTCAGATTGCCTATGACCAGATGCCCTGTGGATGTAGAAGCGAAGTTGTCTATGCACATCCAGCGAGTGTAATTTGTATTCCCCTTTGTTTTGGTAATTAGGGAAGAAGACTGGTAGGTTGATGGACTGGTTAATATTCGATTCAGAGGCAATCTTGGGAAGAAAGGAGGGATTGGTCCTGAGGTAAACTCTATCCTTGTGAAAAGTCAAATATGGTAGTTTTACACAGAGGGCCTGTAGTTCAGAGACCCTTCGAGCCGAGGTGATAGCGACAAGAAAGGCCATTTTCCATGACAAGAATTTAAGATCTACTGAAGCTGCAGGCTCAAACGGGGGAGCTGTTAAGGCCTGAAGCACCAGCGTTAAATCCCAAGGAGGGACTACATCCTTCACTGGAGGTCTGAGCAGAAAGGTGCCCTTCAAAAAAGTCTTACACAATTTCGTGGTGATCAAAGGGCTCAGCTCATTTCCCACGTGATAATGAGAGATGGCTGCTAGTTGATACTCGACTGTGGAGGAGCTAGCCCCCTGATGAAACAGCCCTGACAGGAAGTCTAATACCGTGGGCAAAGGAGCTGTGAAAGGATCCAAATTTCGACGTTCCGCCCAAATGGAGAAACGTTTCCATTTTCTACTATAGATCTTTCTAGTAGAATAGTTTTAACTGGGGAAGAGATACCGGGAGTCCTACCTGCAAATGGAACTGGAGCAGCCAAGCTGTGAGCTTGAGATTGTCCAGATTCGGGACTGGGAGATCTAGGGGGTGGGATATCAGATCCGGACGGGGATCCAGAATCCAAGGAAGATTCACCAGATGAGACCAAAGGTAAGGGAACCAGGTTTGACGAGGCCAGAATGGGGCAATGTGGATTATCCTGCTCCCCAACTGGCTGGCTTTCTGTAGAAACTACAGCATCAGAGGAAGGGGAAGGTAAGCATAAAGTAGACCGGGAGGCACCAGAGCATCTCTCGGAGGTTCCTCAGAGGGGGAAATGAGAGCAAGGTAGTCGTAACATTTTGTGTTCGAGGGAGAAGCAAAGAGATTGCAACAGGGTTGACCCCATTTGGCGAAAATCCGATTCGCTATCTCGGGATTCAGAGACCACTCGTATGGTAACAGGATGGTGCGACAGTCTGTCCACTAGGATGTTGGACTGCCCTGGAATGTGTGTTGCTATAAGAAAGGGGTCAGTGGAGATCGCCCATTCCCACACCCTCATGGCCTCTCGACAGAGTGGGTAAAGACCTGGTTCCCCCCTGTTTGTTGATGTACCAGACAACAGACATATTGTCCGACTGAATCGCAATAGTTCCTACAGGAAGAAGGTGCTGAAGTGCTTGCAATGCTAACAGCACTGCCCTCATCTCTAGGACACTGATATGCAGAGAGGTCTCCGTGGGGTCCCACATGCCTTGGACTGTCCTGCCCGAACAGTGCCCCCCACCTGAGGCGGGAGGCGTTCGTTGTCACCGTGGCTAGGGGAGGGGCCATAGAAAAGGGGCGTCCTTCCTGGAGATTCGGAGATTGGAGCCACCATAAGAGGGCCCAGGGGAATGGGATGGCTCAGAGGAAATCGAAGGAGGGACCACTGGACCTGGAGGGTCCACTGTAAGACCCTCATGTTCAAATGCGCCATTGGCAAAAGGTTGATTGCCGCCGCCATTGAGCCTAGAGCCCTCAGGACCAATTCCGCAGAAGGAGCTGGAGAATGTAGAATGGCCCTCACATGTAGCCTCAGGGTTCGTAGCCGGTCTGTGGTCATGAAAACTAGGAGCTTGTTTGTGTCCAATCTTGCCCCTATGAAGTCTATAGTCTGAGTCGGGGTAAGAGACGACTTCTCTATGTTGATAGTGATCCCCAGCCGGGGAGCTAGACGAAGAAAGTAGTTTCTGGCTGCGCAGAGTAGATGCCTTGTCGGGGGGGTCAGGAGCCAGTCGTCCAGGTATGGGTAGACCTGAATTCCCTAGAGCCTCAGGTGGGCCGCAATCACTGCTAACACTTTGGGTGAACACCCTGGGGGCTGTGGTGAGACCAAAGGGAAAGGACCCTGAATTGGAAATGACTGGCTCCTAGCCGGAAGTGGAGGAAACTTCTGGATCGCCTATCCATCAGAATGTGGTGGTACGCATCCTTGAGGTCTATAGAGCACATCCAGTCGTTCTCCCGCAAAAGGGGGAAAATGGATTGAAGGGTGACCATGCGGAACTTCTCTTTGGTTACCGACAGGTTCAGGGGGGGAGAGGTAGAGGATAGGTCTTAAGTCCCCAGTCTTTTCTGGCACCAAGAAGAACCTGGAGTAAAACCCCGACCTGCATTGGTC
Source organism: Protopterus annectens (assembly GCF_019279795.1). Classification (NCBI taxonomy): domain Eukaryota; kingdom Metazoa; phylum Chordata; order Ceratodontiformes; family Protopteridae; genus Protopterus; species Protopterus annectens. The sequence goes on along the minus strand of NC_056746.1, from coordinate 1,016,822,021 downwards.
TGGGGGGACATGTTGGATGGCTCTTTTTTCCAGCAACTGTTGGATTTCTGTTGCTGCGGCCTCCCTCTGATCGGGTGGGACATCGGGGAGGTATCTGTGGCTGTGTGGGTAAAGAGAAAAAGGAATTTGATATCCTCTGGATATAATGCGAAGCACCCAGCGGTCTGTCGTGATGGACTCCCAAGCTGCCAGGTGCTTCGAGAAACGCCCCCCGACTGCCTCCAGAGTGGAGCAGTCGGGCAACCCCTCAGGGGTGTTGCGTGGGTTGGTCCAAGAAGGATTCTCTGGATCCAAAGTTCTGCGGGCCCCCTCTGCCTCTAGGGCGGCGTCCACCCTGCCCTCCTCTGCCGCGGAAGGGCTGGGAGTCTTCCGGAACCACATCTTCTCCTGTCCCTTTTGGTTCTTGGAGAAGGACCTCTGGGGAGCACAGAAGCGGACTCCGACGGCAGACGTCTTCCCGTCCTTCTCGCTCTGGACCAAGGTATCGTGAACAGTTTTGCCAAAAAGGGCAAAACCAGCGAAAGGGGCATGAGCGAAAGACACCTTGAAGGGTTTCGCAAAATCGGTGCCGGAGCCAGGCCTGATGCCTCATGACAAGGCCCGCTCCGCTGACTCTAGCGGCTCCCTCCGTGGCATGGGACAGTAGCTGCATAGAGGCGTTTGATATGGAGAGTGGCCATCCGGGTGGAGTGCAAACGCTTGTCCTCCGCCGACATGGACTCGGGGGGGGGGGGGCCCACACAGCGTACTCTGTCCTCCGCCGACATGGACTTGGGGGGGGCGACACAGTGTACTCTTTGATAAGGTCCCACTGCAGTCGAAGCACATGTGCCATGTAGTTCAGCGACCTCACAGAGAATGTAGCCGAACTACCAGCTTCTCTAAACGGTCCATCGACCGAGACTCCTTGCTCGGGGGATGAACAGAGGGACTCTCCTGAGCTAGTTCCCTCTTGGTGGCCGCCACCACCAACATGGCATCTACAGGGGGACCCTTACTCCAGTGGGACTTGTCAGAGGGTGGGCTAAGAATTTTGTCCGGGTGCTTGGGGACTGGCTCCACAGTGTCCGGCTCCTTCCACGCCCTGGTAGTAATCAAATCTACCAGGGGGTCGTCCAGAGGGGACACCCAAGAGGTAGATGAGCCTGCTTCAAACACCTCCAGGAACACAGATTCGTCCGAGGTAGGCTTTGGGGCAGACCCCCCCCCCCTTTATCCTGAGCATCTCCATGATGTCACCAAATGAGACATCTTCGGGGGGTGATCTTGGGGAGCCTTCCCCCTCCTCCAAATCAGTGTCCTCAGTCATGGACTCGGGGGAGTCCAGGGTGCCTTCTTTTGCACTTTTGCTTGTGAGGAACCTCCTCGGGGGGGCTGTCCGAGGTAGTCTCACCAGTCACGTCTTGTTCCAAAGGAACGACCTGGGATGGCAGAGCAGGCTGTCCCTGGGGCCGGGTGATGGAAGTCGGGCCCAACAGAGGAGTGCAGGGTGGAGCCGTGGCAAGGGCCGGGGGCCTGGAATCCCTCGACAGGGCCCTCTCCACCACGTCGAATGCCGATGGAGAGCTGCTCTCTGGGATCCGAAAGCAGACCCTCACTCGGAGCAGACGGACGGATCGGGGCCGGCGCCGAAGGGATCTGATCCGACAGACCAGTATGCTCCGACCTGGATGGAGCCGAAGGCATACTGATACCCCTGGATCCGAAGCTCCACCCTCGGCTCAGAGCTCGGATCCGAAGAAAATGGACCCGACAGACTCGAGGGAAGTGTCGTCGCCGAAGTACCAGAGTCTATCGGCACCGACATACCCCTGGCTCCAAGGCTGCCCGGCTCCAAAGACTCGGGAAGCGGGATGGAGAAGGAGCTAATCGGGGCAAAAAAAAAGGGTCGAGCTCCCCCCCAGGAGGGGGGGGGGGGAGGCAGGAGCACTCCCATCTGCAGTTGGGCCTGGAGGAATCTTCGCATCATCCGGTCCAAATCTGCATCCGTGAGACTTCGGGTTGATATCGATGAGGCCACCAAGGCGGGACGGGAGTGTCGCCTCTATGACCTCGAAGGAGATCGGATCTTCTCCTCCTCAAGACCCAGTGAAAAGCACAGGGACCGGATCAGAGACAGAGGAGACCCAAAAGTCCTGGAGGGAAAAGATTGCTTAGCCAGGGGGGGGGGGGGGCTGAAGCGGAGGCTTCGGCCCGCCACTTGTGGTGCTTCTCCCTCCTTCTCTTTCCTGGCCTCCCTCTCTTCTGGGCCTAAGGCAGGAGGTTGAGTCCCGGCCGGGGGGAGGGAAGCAGGAGTGGCAGCCACAGCGGGAGCCACAGGAGGACCGGAGGTAGAAGCCGAATCCGGGGGTAGAAGACCCGCCAGAATCAGCTTAGACCTCCGGTTCTTGAGTGCCCTGGGGTTGAACGCCGCACAGATGAAACAACCAAAAGACAGGTGTTCAACCCCAAGGCACAACACACACAGAGTGTGGCCATCCGCCGGGGACAGCTTATGGCCACACTCGGTGCACTTAGAAAAGATTGGTTTTGGGGCTTCAGCCATTTTAACTAAAAGAGAAAAACACACACGTTAGGCCCCAAACACACACACACACACACAACCCTAACAGAACCACGAAGGAAGGGGGAAGTAAATGACAAAAAATATAGAGTTAAACTAGAGAGGGTTTTTTTACAAAAAGGGACCTGTAAACACTCGCAACCAAAAAACAGAAGAAAAGAGAGGAAAAAGGTAATTTTTTTTCTCACAAAAAAAGTCTCTAATGTCTGGAGCTGTAGATCAAGCTGCTGTTGGATAACCGCGGCAAACTAGATCTGGGGTCAGTCAGGGTTGTCAGGGGATTATGGGTAGGCGGAGGAGCTTGCAGCTCGGATCTAAAGCTGTTGAAAACTGCCGGCTCAGATCCGAGGTCGGATCCGAATCCCATAGGTTGCTGCACAAATGAAGTTAACTACTTCAGATTTTTCTATTTTCCATCCACTCATCAAGATTTCTTTTGGAGGGCCAATGAGTTGCTCTGTTTGACATGCTTTCACTTCAGAATCCTGAAAATTCAAAATCCTGAGAGCACACAGGACATATATACTGACTACAGACAACACAAGACATTCCATCAAATATAAGCACCCCCCACATCCCCTGCTACTTAAATATATCAACACAGAGATTGCAAGTGCAGTACAGCAAGTTAAAAGGGAACACTACTAAGGTTACAACAGGTAGTCATGAAACATGTGATGATATGTTTGCCATTTCTTTCTGTGGAGTGCAATCCTGGAGTTCATATATTTAATTAGCAGGGGGTGTAGGGGGGTTTGTCCCTCCCCATACTTTGTGAAAAGTGCTATCCTTTGTCTTGTGTGTGTTCTTCTACTGGAATATTGTCATTCTTTGTGCCCTGTATATTTTCAGTATTTTGGGATTCAGGATTCTGAAGTGAAACCACTTGACATGTATGGCAAGTCTATTCCATAGCATTGGCAGTCTCTGGGTTATGAACCTGTCCCTCCAGCACGTTCTGCTGACTGTGGTAATGAGGTTGAGGTCTCTGGAGCGTGTGGTGCGGAGCGACTGGGATTTACTTCGAAGTAGCATTTCTAACAAAGCTGGATCAGACATGGCTTTGTAAGTCGAGCAGAGATCGCCTCTAAGTAGGCGATATGACACACAGAATAGTTAGGAGTTTTTTTGAGTCTGTCCATATAGGACAAGTGTTCAAGGCCTAGGATCCTCTTTGCGAAGTATTTTTGCAGCCTTTCCAGTTGGTGCATGTGACTAGTGAGGTACATGCCACATGGGGAATTGTACTCAATGACTGGCCTAATGAGGGAAGAGTAGAGTAGAGGAAGACAATGACCACTTTCTTCCTGGAAGCAAAACCCTCAGTAATGAGATGTGCCATATGGAAGGACTTTCTCACCACACTGGCAATGTCGTGGTCAAAAAAAGAGAGGTTGCTGTCAACCTGTGTTCCCAAATCTCTTATAATGCATTTTGTGTACAGTGGACTACCATCGATGTGGTAATTCATGGGAACTGGGGTTTTCCCAAAGGGGATGAGGACACATTTTTTGGCATTGAACTTAAGACCATGGCTCGGACACCAGTCATTGGTCTCAGTGAGGCCTTTCTGTATAATGTCAACATCACTTGGGGAGTTAATAATGGCTCCCAACTTGCAATTGTCTGCGAACGTTGTCAGTCAGAGCCCCTTCGTGTTGGCCTGGACTTCTGAGAAGTAGATAGCAAACAGGAGAGGACCCAGGACCGATTCCTGTGGGAATCCACTCGTGACTGGCAGTCTGTCTTGGAGTCAGCTACTTTCAAACTGTAGGTTCTATCTGTGAGCCAGTTTGCAACCCACCTAGTGATATAGAGAGTAATGCCTAGCTTAGTGAGTTTTTCTAGGATTCTTGAGTGGTGAATGGTATCAAAGGCCTTGGCCAGATCAAGGTAGGCTGTATGAACCACCTTGCCTTCATCCACAGCTCTGGTGACAGAAGTCGACAAAGTTGAACATGCAGGATCTACCCTTCACGAAGCCAAACTGTGTGGGATCCAGAGTTTGGAGATTCCCTATATCCTTGTTTATTAGGTCCATGATGATGCGTTCCATAACTTTGCATATCAGACTTGTCAGGCTAATGGGGCAATTGTTCCCAGGGTCTGTAGTTGCTCCTCCTTTGTGGAGAGCAATGACTGTAGCAGTGCACCATTCTGTAGGGACAAAGCCTGAGGTGAGGCTGTGACAGAACAGGGCACACAGGTGAGGTGCCAGTTCACTCTGTAGTTCATATAGAACACAGCCAGGGATATTGTTAGGTCCCACAGAAGCTGTATTCATGGCCTTGGACAGTGCTGTTTTAACCTGTGCAGCAGTAATATTGAGTGCCTGGCAATCCACTGGTATATTGATTGGTCTTGTGGGGTAAAGTTGGCACCGAATCTGTCAGCCAGTATACTGGCAATATTTGTTGGCTCGATACAGGAGGTACCATTGTGCAGTAGGTCAGAGCAAATCTGGGTACTGCTGCGGAGATTCTTTACTTAACTATAGAAGGCCTTGTGGTTGTCTTTACTATCTGCTGCAATTCTGTTTTCATAGCTAGCTTTAGAATATTTGATGAGGGATCGCAACGTTTTGTTGAGGCTGATAAGGGAGTTTTTCCAGTATTCGGACTTCACCTTATTCTGCATCAATTTCCTTCTTCTGTTGTAGAGATGGTTTATGGCAGGAGACCACCAGACTGGGTTCCTTTTTTTGGAGGACAGCATCTTGGTTCTATTGGGTATGGCGGGATCCATGCATATGTGTGCGTGTTCGTACAGTGCATTGGTGTAGGATTCGGCGGTCATGCAACTATTCTCCATCTGCATGGGTGCTGTGAAGTTAGCCACCTGTATTTTTAGGAGCCCAAAGTTGGCTTTGGAGAAATTTTTCATGGTGGTTACCTTTGTGTGTGTGTGTGTGTGTGTGTGTGTGTGTGTGGGGGGGGGTGGTGTATTTCCAAGGTGAGTAGTTTGTGGTCGGATCTAATCGGGGAGGAGATGACTACTGGTGTAGAGCAACGGTCACTCGTTAGTAATGTCCAGGTCAAAGATGTTGCTACCTCTAGTGGGGGTAAGAACGAGGTGGTCCAGGGCACTGGAATTAATGAATTCCAGGAAATGTTGAGCAAGCGTATTGGTACAGGAGTAGTTTTCCCAGTTAGTGGAGAGGTAGTTGAAGTCGCCCAGTATGACAGTGTTAGGTTGGACCTTAATATTTTCCAGGGTGCTTAGGAACGTGGAGTACGAGTCTTGGGACATGGTTGGGGACCTATAACAGGCTATGATCTGATGCTGTCTTACCCAATGTTAGCTGCACCTAAAGTATCTCTGATGCGTTATGTTGGGCTACCAATCTGGAGATGTGCATATCCTTTATGAATATGGAAACACCACCGCCTTTGGAGCTTCGGTCCAAGTTCTGGGGCTAAAAGGTGTGGAATGAGTTATAGCCTTGTAGTGCATGGGTGCTTTCTACTGCCTTGAACCAGGTCTGTCAATGTTCTCTATTTTAAGGAGCGCTTCGAGCGAGTGCATTTTAAGATTTAGACTTCTAGCACTGAGCAGCATGACCCTCAGATTGCATTTGTTTGTTGCTGTTACGGTGGTAATTTGGTCTTTGGAACACCAAGCTGAAGAAATGCTTGAAACCACCACGAAATAAAATGAAGAATATTTATTGTTAAAACAAGAACGAGCGCTTTCACGCAATGTAAATTGCGCTTCTTCAGGTTACAAATTACACAAGATATAGCCATCTTATATAGTAAAGCATTAATTTCCAATTATGCAATTAAGTTAAGTATAGATTAGTACATAGTTAAAAAGAAATTCAACAACAATTCAGCATTAACGAGGCTAAATCTCAGCCAAAAACCTGGAAACCACTTGAAAAAACGATCAAAGCATTTAAAATTCTATTAGCTTCACTTAAACTAATAGTTTTTCATAAAATACAACCTCATGGACAGGTTATCATCAGAAATAAGTATAATACCATAATTAGTACCAATATATTTCGTTAATCATTTTTAAGGAAACAATGCCCATATTTAGAAAAAGCTCATTCAGAGTATAGCATCGTTAATTGAGTTGCATTGTCATATCAACAAGACAAAATAAAACAAATAAATATTTCTTAATACTTATGCTGATGAATGCATAAATAGTATGCCATGTATAATCATGACTTTATAGTATAAAATAAAATAAGATAATCATAATCAAAATTAACATAAAAAGAAAATACGAAACTTCACTTGTAATTGATGTAAATATGGCCCGTAAACCATTCTTGAAGGAAGTCTTGCCCATATATGTCAAACAGCTAATCCAAAGCGTTTCCTTTGTGAAACGCGTTTTCATGTTAACGTAACAAGACAAAGCAACCTAAAATAAGTATCCTCTCATTTTTATATACTAACAAACACCTAGCGGTAGCATTATGTGCCATAAAGGCGTAGATATGTAAGACATGACATGATAATCATAATTATACAAAAATATTCTATGCTTCAGCCACGTGAAGATAAAATGAGCATAGCAAAAATAAATAAAACGACTAAACTAAAACTAAACTGCAGCTAGAGACTGGAACATATAGACAATCTGTAGAATCTATTTCATTTCATATGGACGTTATCATTGAAGAAAAATCCATAGTAATACAATAATAATAATGATAGTAGTACGACATCATTCAATGATGTCAAGTACACACACCTATAGACATTCTAAGTCAAACAAAAATATGTGTTGACATCTATTAAAATCAATATTATTAGGGGTCAAGATCATATAATAATTGGTTCCTAGGTGATCCATATACAGTGGAATACCTGAAAATACTGGCAAGCATGCCAAAATAATGGATACATTGTAAACAGACCATATCATTGTTGCTAAAATATCAACTAGTATCAACAAGGGATATTCATAGGACATAGATTACAATCATCAGACAAGGAATATGAAGCACCTGAAACCTAACTATGGTAATCAGCTTAAGACAAGGCTGAAAGTCTTTGTAGAAAAGTATTACTTATAGGATATGTGCAATATAACATAATGATTATTCATTTAAAAATGTAAGTGCCAGGACAGTAAATCAAGTGGGACCTAGTAAGGCTGGTCGAATGTTGACAACAGTATTTAAGCCGGGTGGTATATGGGCTTTCAACCTTAAGATCCATCTAAGTTCGAAGGTTTCCAAGGTGTTCATATGGTCACCTTCCCTTCTATTCGGATCTATTATTTGTAGAACCTGAAACACAAAGCTATGTTTGGAATGGGTATTACAATGCATAGCCAATGCATTAGTAGTGCTGTTTCTTCTTATCTCGTAGACGTGGTTGTAAATCCGGTCTCTAAGTCTACGTGAAGTCAGTCCCACGTAATAACTGTCACAAAGATTACAAGTAGCTAAATAGCTTTGGAACACCACCTAAAAAAGGCACTACAGGGGTGGCAACAGCCTTGGCCAGTATCTGGGAGCCCAGGGGTGACAGATACAGGCCATCTCCAGCAAAGCATCAAGGTCCGTCAATCATGTCATCGCAGGCAGACAGATACTGGATCCCCTTAGAATGACACCAGAAACTAATCGTTTTCTGCCTGTACTGTGGTATCATTCTAGGTGATGGTAGGATGCTGCTCAGGGCAAGGGTCATACCCACCTGGGCTACATAATCAGAGTGCTCCTCCATGTCTCTCTTCATGTAGTCCAGGTATGTCTCAGGTCATTCACACCCACATGTACAATGACAGAGTCATATTTGTACCTGTTGTTGAGGGACCCGAGTGCTTGCGTTATGTGGCGGATCCTAGCACCTGACAGGCAGCTGTTACTTTCTCCTTATTCAACCTAGGCGAGTGGGACATCAGTGTGCCTCACTATCGAGTCACCTATGACTAGTGTGCTGGGCATGCCGTTTTGCCTTAGGGGCTTTGGTTGAGTGGCACACTGTTTAGGAGAGTTGTGCGACTCGTGATTAGTGTTGTGTTGTGGTGGTCAAGTGCGTTTCTGCACTGACGGTCTCTGCTGTTTGGGAATTTTATTGACAGCGTCCGTGAAGGTGGTTGTGTGGTTTGCATTTTTTGCGAAGGCAGTGCTGGTGTGTGTTCTGGAGGGCTGTGTGTTCCATGTGGTGTGGTGCAGGTGTTTACCTTCTCCTCTTGATCAGCTATTCCGGTCTTGGCTGGAGAGTGCGTGGCTTCCAATTTGGATATATAAGTGCATCTCTCGCAAGTCTGAGTGTTGGGAGGTAAGAGGAGTGGGTTGTGTTGGGAGGTAAGAGGAGTGGGTTGTAGGTGTACATGTAGCAGTTGGTACATTGACACAGGATGCCCAAGTTCACCAGGTTAATAGGAGAAAGCACAGGGAACTGACCTTTAGACATGCCTGGAGGGGAGGGCATTAATAATAAGTACTGGAGCCATTTCCTTGTAGAAAGTTTAGTGGTGGTATCACTTGTGTGCTCCAATAACTGCTACAAGAAGTTTGGTATGGTAAAGTATTACACCAATAAGCTAGTAAACGTGCAGGATAGGAGAGAACTAGCAGATCTAAAGGAAAAATAGAAGAGCAGACTTTGACACCTCTCAAAAGCTTACAAACAGTCCTGGATACAGCAAATCTGACGACCAATAAAACTGCAAATTCTGGGCCAGAAACCGCTCCTCTTGTGGCGGATAAGCTACCTAGTGCTTACCACTCCCACTAATAAGCTAGAAGGTTTCCCTCCAACAGAGAAAGGCTTGGGGGCTCAGAAGCTTACTCCTGGACGTAGCAAATCTGCATCTAGACTAGACTAGTTACAGGAAAGGTGGGAAAGCACATATGTAAACATTATACGTATTTGCTTGAGAGTGTTTTTTAAGCCTGTAGCCTGCTGATGTGTGAAAAATATTCTTTTTGTCCTGTGGAATCAATGAATGGTTGAAAAGTGTATTCCCTACGAAGATTTTTTATCCGGTTCAATTACATGTTTGATTATCAGAACTGACCTAGATCCCAATTAGTTTGGATAATCGACTTTCTACTGTAAGTAATTGATGGCTGACATTTTCAAAAATATTTTTTTTGAAATTCATGAAAATATACACACACACACACACACACACACACACACACACACACACACACACACACACACACACACATTTGATGTCAAGTTATGATATAAAATTTTATACAAAACCAAGAAATTAATTTTATACAAAAAGAATTCTGCCATACCACCATTTCGGTGTATAATTTATTTTTCTATGAATAATTTCCTTGTATGTTTAGTCTCCACTGTCCTCCTGTGTCTATGTGCACTTATCAGTCTGTCTGGCTCACTTACATCTTTCTGGCTCACTTGCACACTTGCATCTTTCAAACACCAGGATTTCAGCCTGAAGGCTGCTGCAAAGGTCAAAAGCAGTAGTGATTCTCCTCCCTTGTAACCACATGCACACACACGCAGCTGTATTACATCAATGTAATCCTACTACTGGGTGCCAATAAAGGCAATCATCCTCTGTATCTAATTTAATACCATAACACAGTTACAGTTCTTGGCTAAAAAGCATCTCTTTAGCATTGTACCAGTTAGGGCGGTTAAGGTTATTCTTTCCATGCATGTTTTGCTGTACCAAACTAGCAATTTTTGTTGACTTCCTCTGAAAACCCAGCTTCATCTTAGCTTTTTCTGTGGTTTCACCTCTTGAACTGCAAGCAGTGATCCTCTAGACAAGTAGGTCACTGTGCTTCACATGCACTCTTACACATGGTGCTGCTCTAAAAAATCAGGAAATGATGTGACAGCACCATGGCAGCCTTAAAAGTAAACATCCACGCTCACCTTACTAGGCATGGTTCTTAGGCTCCTCTGAAGTACATACAATAAATACTCTATTACCAAAAATAACTCCACCTGTTAACTGCTGTCCATACTAGGGTTCAAGTCAGTCACTTACTACACTTTTTTTTCTGGACATTTACCACAAGACATTTTGTAGGTGCCTGCAGATTTTCCAGTGTCTTATTTCCGGGTATGCCAAACTTGTCCAAAAGATCCTTTTCAGGTACAATGCATGTCAAAGCAATTACATTACAATTTCACAAAAAAAAAAAAAAAAAGAGACAAAACTTCACAATACAAATATCACCACAGTTCAGCTAACAAGGTTTATACAGATAACCTTAACAAGGCTACAGTTATAGAAATTTACCTCTGCATGTGGGGATAGCTAAATAAGCTATAAATTCTCATACTGATGATATTTTTGATACAACTCGAGTATGAAGTTAAACAGTAGGAAGAGTACTTCTTGAAGAAAAATACTCTGGTATCATATCAAAAAAATCTTAAGCTGGCCCACAATGACATCATCTTATAGGATTCTCAAAGCTCCACAGTTGACATTCAAGGGAGTTGTCTTTTCATTAGCCATTACATTTTTAGCATCCAACTAAACTCCACATTTTAAGTAGGTGTTCTGCAACAACACTGTCACCTCTTGAAATGCTTGTTGTGCACCACTGTGCCTTTGCCATAACGTTTGAGACAAGAAAATTTCTTCTGCTTTTCTTTCAAGTCTTCCCACCTAATAAACCCAACAGGTACACATGCAAAGTGACATGTATGTCGCATCCCCCAATAAAAGACACTGGGTACCGTCATACACAAGTGAATTTCTTGTTTGCCAGACTGTTAATTTAAAACAGGAGCACATTAACTGGTAGGCTGAAGCACTCACTGGAAGGCAGTTGACAGTAATACAAGAACAATATAGAAACTTTAAAATCAAACGTCATGGTAAGTTTTCTGTGATCAAGCTACCAAAATAATTTTTACCAAACAGCTCACTACCCAAAAAGACTTTACCAAACAACTCAGAAAGACTTTTCTTTAACCATACTTTTCCATGAAAAGCCATATGCAGTTAATGAGAAATAAAATTGGTTTGATGATCTAACAATTTGATTGACCATGTCCTTGGCAAATTCACAATGGTGCAAAACAAATCACAGGTTCTGTGAAATTGCTCGACTAGAACCATTGGTTTGACAAATTTCTGCATAGTCTGTTTACAGTTTTAAACACTAATGGAACATCTGCTAGCTCAAACAGTTAACATGGAAAACTTTACAATACAAAAAATAAGAAGACAAAAGGAAAAGTAGAAAAGGAGATTAGTAATGGAGAAGTTAAAGAAATAGCAACGGAGGTTGTGGAGTACCTGGAAAGTGAAGGATTCAGTGTAGAAAATTGAATGCAGAAAGCACCACAACAGGATAAAGCGATGGATATCCAAATTAAGGGGAAACCAGTGGAACAGGAAGCAACTGGTCAGGTGCCATATAAAGACATTTTGGAGCCTTCCACAGAAAACCAGTATAAGCGTTTACTTGAAGTCAGCAAGGAAAGGAACAGGAAACTGGGGAAACTGATACAGTCAATGTTGAGAAGTGAGAGGCCAGTGAGTTCCCATATGACAAAGCAACGGATGGCACAGGATGAAATTGAAAAGAAGGTGCCACAGGAAGATGCTACAGAACTTTCTATAGAATGCCCACAGGAAATGGAAATCAAGGGATGTGCCCTCAGTTTAGAAGAAAATGAGCTAAGAGAAGAGTTGGTTTACTTAATAGACATGGATAGATATATTAAGATCAATGAGAGAAATAGACTGCAGAAGGTTAATAAAACCCCAAAATTTTTTATTTTATTTATTTTATTTTATTTTACATTTGTTGACCGGGCTCTGATGAAACAAATGAATGCATTAAATTAGGACTGTCTAGAGAGATCCATGTGATACAAAATTCTACAATGACCTCCCATTAATATTCCAAAATGTGTACACTGATTGGTCAGCGTGCCCATTGTAAATATGACTTGTACTAATGAAAAGGTCCGGTCGCCTGGACTTTTTCCATTAGTACAAGTCATTTTTTTTTTGTGTTTTTGGTAGCAACGGAGAACGGAAGAGCTCCGTTGCTGTAATCTCACAATGTTAAATGAGTTTAACATAGCGAGAGATCTTAAAAAAAGCAATGGAGATCTTCCTTTCTCCGTTGCTTTTTTTTTAAAGATATCTCGCTATGTTAAACTCGTTTAACACAGCGAGACAGCTTTAAAAAAGGGAACACAGATCTTCTCTGTTGCTTTTTTAAAGCTATTTCGCTATGTTAGCGACACCCCTTTTAAAAAGCAACAGATATCTTCCTTTCTCCGTTGCTTCCACACACAGCTCTGATGTACTGCGTAAGCATACGCATGCAGTACATCAGAACGGCCGCAGAATACCGGACAGGTGCAGAAGGGCAGCACTGAGGCATTATACAATGCCATTATTTAAGAAAAATATATATTTTTCTTAAATAATGTTAATGTACAATAGCAATAACCCACTTCTGGGTGTGGATAATGCTGGATTTACCTAAGGTTGTCTTTGTTTGGCCACTCGGGCTTCGCCCTCGTGACCAAACCACACCAACAGTGGGTAAATCCAGCAATACCCACACCCAGGCGTGGGTTATTGCTTAAGTAAACAGGGTAGATTACGGTGCTGTAAAATTAATAACTGATAAGGTTCTGCCACAAAAACACAGGGTAGCGAGGGAAAGGAAGGGGAGAAATCGAATACCATTCTGGAAGTATTGAATGTAGAAAACTATAAAGCAATTAAAACAAGAAGTGTCACTGTTAGAAGACTATAGAAGAGGGAATAGATCAGCACAAATACGAAGATAGACAGATGTGATAAAAGCAATGCTAAGTATTAGAACAGACCAGCCCACCATAAATAAATGAAAAAATTCAGCATGGACAGAAAAACTAAGATACACAGATAAATATAAAGGAACAGTACAAAATAAGCAATTTATTGATTACCCAAAAATGTTTTACAGAGAATTGGGAAACAAGGTAAAAGGAATTGAAAGACCACCAAAAAAAAAAAAAAGAGGAAATATATACATTTTGAGGTAGTGGTGCTGCGGTAGCGTTGTCGCCTCACAGTAAGATGTCCTGTTCGATTCTCAGCTAGAGCGTCTTCTGTGTGGAGACATGCATGAATGGGCATACCTTCGTTGAAGGTTGTGCGTCAGGGCTGGCAACTCAGCACGTAAAAATCTACTGCCAAATCATTAGTGGACCGGAGTTCCGCTGTGGCGACCCCTAACCGGGAAAAGCAGACAGACAACATCCATGATGATCCTGTGGAACATAAAGATGCTAAATGGATAGAAGTAGTAAAAGAAAGAATAAGAAGTTTAAAGGTGCAGGATATGAAATGGGATGAAGTAACAGCCAGAGAGATTAAAACAAAGCCAAGAAAAGCCTCAAACTGGAAAACCCCAGGCCCAGATGCAGCAAGTAACTTTTTGTTAAAAAGTATTAACATCTTTGCATGAAGATTTCGCCATGAGTAAGAACTATTTATGTGCTCACCCCGAAAAGACACCAAACTGGCTAACAGGTAAAACAATGCTCCTACTTAAGAATGTACCTGCAAGCTACCCTAAAAAATTATAGGCCAATAATTTGCCTTCTGATGATGTATAAACTACATATGGGAATTGATGCTGACAGAGTTTATAGTCATTTAGAAAAAACTCAATTATGGCATTAGAACAAAAGGGCAATATAAAAGAAAGTCATATGGAATAAAAGGACCATTTTCTGTTAACATACTGGAGAACTGTAAAAAGAAGAACTTAAATTTGGCATGGACTGACTTTTAAGCATCTGAGAGTACTTAAAAATGTAGAAGATACACCCTACACTGATTGACTATATTACACAGTGACCATTACACAGTGACCATGAAACAGTGGTAGAAAGTGGCAGACAACTTAGCAATTAAGCCAAGGCCAGATTATTATCCCAGGGATAAAAATTCAAAGGGGGATAATCCAGGGTGACTCTCTCACCGTTGCTATTCTGCCTTGCCATTAACCAATTCAGCTTTTTACTTAATAGTTTAGGGCTATAATTTGGCTCCTACAAAACAACAAAGTGTGAAGATTTATCTTCTCTTTGTCAAGGATTTAAAACTGTATAGCTCATCAGATGAGGAACAGAAAGCACAGCTGAAGGTTGTCAAAACTTTTTCAGATGATAAGAATGTCATTTGGTCTTGATAAATGTGCAAAAGCAACCTTTAAAGCAGGAAAACTGCAGCACCAGGAACATCAGTTTGAGACAATGTGATATAAAAGAACTGGAGCAATAGGGAGTATATAAATATTTGGGAATTGATGAAGGATCAAAAATAAAACATGAACACAAGCAAATAAAACTTAGTAAGGAATACTTTAGAAGACTAATTCTGAAAACAGTGTTGAACATCTAGGAACAAAATCCAAACTATAAACCAATTTGCTGTTCCTGTCCTAATTTACAGTTTTGTAGTGACTGACTGGCCCCAAAACATGTTGGATAGATTAAATACAAAAACAAGAAGGATGCCTTCATGCTCACCAAATGATTTTTTTTTTTTTTTTTATATAAATCAGTGTATTCCAAAATTATACATTCCCCATTCCGAAGGAGGGATGGGCCTTCTTGAAATTGATTACCTTTATAGATCTGCAATTGTGGGACTCCACACACTTGCTGACCTCACAAGACCCAAATGTAGTGAAAGTTTTGAAACCTGAGGAGACTAAATTTAAGATGACATCTCTGCTTAATTTAGCAGATACATATTGGCGTCAAGCAGGAATGGAAATCAAACCAGAAGTAGATAAAATCAGGTAGCAACTGAATGTGCCAAAAAACAAAAAAAGAATATAAGGTGAAGGACCAGATGAGAAGGCAAGAAATGTGGAAAAAGCATAAATATAGTTGCAAGTATAAAAAAACTTCTGGAAGAACCTCATGTTGATCATGCTGATGAGGAACAAATGCAGGAATGGTTAAGGAGAGGCAAATTCAAACCAAGAGATGAAATGTATTGGCAGCCCAAGATAGTGGGCTACATACATGCTGGTTTACAAAGTCCATTGAACATGTGGGAGAAACGGTAGGTTTTGTAAAACCGAATTGGAAACAGTTGCACACCTTGGTTGTGACATACTAAATGGTAGGAGGAGGACTGTACACTGAAAGGCATAATGTGGCAAGACTGTTGCACTGGGGATTGTGCAAGCATTATGGTACTGAAGTGGCTGAAAAACAATGGAAACATTAGCCACAAAGCATCATAGAAAATGATGAAGTATATCACACCAGATCATCCATTACTAACAGTTCAAGAGATGGATACTAAAGTAGCAATGAAGACTGAAATCGCTACATCCAGTGACTACAGTGTACTGCATACAGAGAGACACAAAGTTATAAAATATTAGGATCTGCAGGCAGAAACAAGATCAATGCGGAAGAAAGATATCCAGACAGTTCCAATAGAAGTAGGAGCAATGGGTCTTATAAAAAGAATCCACAATTGCATTTAGATATGCTACCAATCCATGTAACCCCATACGAATTGTAGGAGTCGTCATTACTGGCCACACTGCAGGTGCTGCGAACAGCACTTCTGGCGGACATCAAAGATTGAAACAATACTAATTTCATGAATTTTAATTGTACTTTGACTTAGGAATGATATCCATTCCCGTCATAGTATTAGAAATCCAAAAGATTTGGAGAAATAAAGTACGAAAGTAAAATTTATGGAGGCATGCATTAATTGTCCCCTTTTCTGTCCCAATGCTTTCATTACTTCCTCATGTGCAACCATGTGAGAGAAAAAAAAAAAAACTAAATACAATATACCTGCCTCTTTCCTGTTTATATGCCTCTATTTTCTCTTTCATAGCAATCTGTGGCTGTGAGCAATTATGCTGTACTTAAACATATTTTGGATGTCAGGGTTTCACAATCATGAGCATTGGTGTTATGTCAGGTTCAGAGTTATTCTCAAATTTAATTAGCTTACAGTAGACAAATGTACATGGATACAGTCCATATTTCTCAAATGTTTAGATTTTTGTCTCATATTTGTGGTCTGTTCCTCAATGTTTGTGGTTTTCCGGCAAAACATTGAGGACTTAAGTCTGATACTCAAGTGCTTACCATTACTTAATGACTGAACATCCTTCAGAAAATGTATGCCAACACAAAACCTTTTTATTTCTAGAAACTTTTTAAGCTTGTAAGAGCAATATTTAAAATGTGTCCCTAATTTGGGCCTTTGCACCCCCCCCATTATTTTTGGATTTGTCCAGATGTATTGTGCTAAGAGGTTGAGAAACAGTCACACAATTCTCTTACATGTAAATATGTGTACGTATGCATAGACTTATAAAAATGTACTTTTTATTAACTATTTAACTGGGAAGGTGGGCTGATCTAGAAACCATTTTTAGCCATGACCCAAGCCAGATGCAGTAAAATGCATAAAACCAACAGTGGCACTTAAAAACTCAATAAAATCACAGTATTTGCTGGGTGGATAACATCAAATGAGAAAACATTTGCATTTTAAAATGCTGTCAAATCAACAGAAGTAGAAATGAAGGAGCAAAACAGAGACAAAACCGAGGTTATGACACCAAATGGCAATGAAAGAGCTAGATGGGCAACAGCGTTAGGTAAGAAGTTAACAGGAAGGGGATTAATTACTTAGCAACATAGAATTAACCACATACTGGCAGCCAAATGATGGTTACCAGTAAAAGAAGTCAGCAAATGAGTGTTTTTGTGAAAACTGGAAGGCCAAAAAGATTCCCAGTGTCTGTGGCAGCAGATCTCTAAACTAGTCTGGCATGCATAAAGACCCTCATAACTGGAGTGCGTTTAGAGAGGTCCAAGAAAAGCAGTTATCCCAGGTTTTTGGTCTCATAATGGATAGTGGTGAAGCAATGATTAACATTAGGAGCAACTGAGGGCTTAATTTCAAGAAAAGGATCATAATTATGAACAGAACTTTTAGTTATGTACTCACCATAACTTCAGATGTTTGGGATCCATCTCGCCTACATTCTGACTGATGGGTTCGGAGCCGATCCCTCGGCTCCGACTGGGCACGCTTATGCCAAAGAGCGAAGTCTCTTATTGGCTGAGCTTACTATATCCCAGGATGCACCACTACCAGTCCCCCAGATCTAGTTTGTCCGCATACATGCACACATGCACGCACTGCTTATATAACATCGTCAGATGAAACAAGATAAAAACAGTAGAACTCAAAACCGTTCAATCTCCTCTGATCTCCAAGGTAGGGGGAAGGAGGGTGGATTAGGAATGTAGGCGAGATGGATCCCAAACATCTGAAGTTATGGTGAGTACATAACTAAAAGATGTTATGTGATCCTATCTCTACATTCTGACTGATGGGACAGCGTCCTAGCACCTGAATCCTGGGTGGCTCACTGGAAAACACTCCTGAGTACCGTGGAACCAAATGATGCTCGCCCTTTAGATGCCACATCCAATTTATAGTGGGAAATGAAAGTGTCTTGGGTTGGACCAAGTAGCCGCAGCACAAATCTCAGAAATAGCGAGCTTGGAATGAAATGCAATAGAGGTAGCCATAGCTCTAGTAGAGTGAGCTTTGACAGATGTTGTAAGTTGCTTATTTGAAGAGGAATAAGCCTGAGTTATGCAATCTCTAATCCATTTGGCAACAGTAGCTTTTGTGATGGTTTTGCCCAGTTTATTATCTGAAAAGGACACAAACAATTGGTCTGTTTTTCGAATCTGTTGAGTCCTGTCTCGATAGAAGCGCAATTGCCTGTGAACATCCAACTTATGGAAGGTGTATTCCGCTTTGTTTGAAAATTTTGGAAAGAAAACTGGTAGCTCTAGAGATTGTTGGAGACAGAGATTAGAACAAACTTTTGGAACAAAGGATGGATTAGGCTTAAGTGATACTCTGTCCTTGTGAAAAATCAAGTACGGTGGTTTGATAGATAGGGCTTGAATTTCTGAAACTCTTCTTGCAGAGGTAATTGCAATTAAGAAGGCAGTTTTCCAAGACAGATATTTCAACTCACATGTAGCAGCCAGTTCAAAAGGGGGAGATGTTAAGGCACTAAGTACCAAATCAAGATCCCACGGAGGCGCAGGATGAAAAACTGGGGGTCTTAAAAGCACAGCACCTTTTAAGAAAGTTTTACATAATCTGCTACTCATCAACGGTGGGTCTATGGACTCGTGAAATTTGGAGATAGCTGCTAGTTGGACCTTAATAGTAGAGACTGAAGATCCTTGATTAAACAAGGATGTTAAAAATTTCAAGACGTCTGGTATCGGGCAGTAATAGGGTCTAAACCTCTGAGTTGAGCCCAGATAGCAAACCTCTTCCACTTACTGTGATACAATTTCTTAGTGGTGGGTTTGTGGGCTGAAGATAAAATGTGAATAACTTCAGGGTCCAAGGTGTGATTTCTGACTAAAGTCGGTAGTGGAGGAGCCAAGCTGCTAGCTTCAAAGTGTGAAGGGACTGGTGCTGTTGTCCCGACTGATGAACCAGAAGGTCCGGAGTTAGATCCAAAAACCAAGGACCGTCCAGAGCATATTTCTGTAGGTAGGGGAACCATACCTGACGAGGCCAGTACGGAGCAATTAGAATCATTGTGGACCCCAATTGGGAAGCTTTCTGGATAACTTTGGGAAGGAGTGAAACCGGAGGAAAAGCGTAAAGCAGTCCTGTTGGCCAAGGTTGGACTAGAGCATCCGTAGCCGCTTCCCCTTAACGCGGGGTCAAGGAAAAGAACCTTTTGCACTTCGTGTTTTGTGGTGTTGCAAACAGGTCGCAGCACGGAGTCCCCCATCTTTTGAAAACCTGAGCTGCTACAGCTTCGTTCAGGGACCACTCGTGAGGAGAAAGAATAGTCCTGCTCAGTCTGTCTGCCAATACATTGGATTTCTCTGGAATGTGGGTCGCTACCAGGAAGCGGTTGGTAGCCACTGCCCATTCCCACACCCTCATGGCCTCTCTGCAAAGGGGGTAGGATCTGGTCCCTCCTTGTTTGTTTAGATACCAGACCACCGACATGTTGTCTTTGTGGATAGCGATAATGCCTTGAGGGAGAAAGTTGTGGAGGGCTTGTAGGGACAGAAGTACAGCCCTCATTTCCAACACATTGATATGGAGAAAGGTTTCGTTTGGAAGCCAAGATCCCTGAACTGACCTACCCAGACAATGCCCCCCCCACCCCGATTGGGAGGCATCCGTTGTCAAGGTGGCTACCGGAGGGGGCATAACAAAAGGTCTTCCCTGATTCAGATTGGATGGCAGAAGCCACCAGCAGAGGTCCCGTTTGCACGTTTCTGTAATCAGTATGTGATGATTGAGGGGGAGATCCTGAAAGGACCACTGTGTCGATAACAGCCACTGAAGAATCCTCATGTACAATCTTGCCAGGGGAACTAGGAGAACCGTGGCAGACATTGAACCTAAAAGTTGCAGGACCAACCTGGCTGGGGCTTTGGATCTTAGAAGCAGGGCTCGGACTTGACCTTGTAATGTTTGTATCCTTTCGTAGGAAGGAAAACTCGGCATCAATTTTGAGTCTATCTCTGCTCCTATGAATCTTATGCTGAGAAGGCAGCAAGACAGACTTTGAACAGTTGAATGTAATTCCCAGGTAAGTACCCAGGAGATGGTGGCTTGTAGGTTCTCTAGTAGTAGATGCCTGGTGGTGGCAGTCAGGAGCCAGTCGTCCAGATAGGGAAACACTTGGAATCAGAGACTCCTCAGGTGAGCAGTCACTACTGCCAAACACTTGGTGAACACCCTGGGGCTGTGGTGAGACCAAAGGGCAGAGCACAAAATTGGAAGTGACTGTCTCCCAGGCTGAAGCGCAGATACCTCCTGGACGCCTGATGTATCGGTATGTGATAATAGGCGTCCTTGAGATCTATGGAGCACATCCAAACATCTTTCTCCAACAATGGGAGAATGGATTGTAAAGTGACCATTCGGAATTTGGACTTCATGACGGATTGGTTTAGTTTGCTGAGATCCAAAATGGGTCTCAGGTCCCCTGTCTTTTTTGGCACTAAAAAAAACCTTGAGTAGTTTCCGGATCCGATCTGGTCTGTGGGGACCGGTTGGATGACTCCTTTTTCCAGCAGCTTTGAAGCTTCTACGGCTGCAATTTCCCTTTGACTGGGTGGTGGGTCCGGCATTTTTTTGGACGGTGGGGGTGAGTGTGTGAAGGGAATGGTGTAACCTCCGGCAATTATCCGAAGCACCCATCTGTCCTGAGTAATAGACTCCCAGGCTTTTAGGTGCTTGGCAAAATGGCACCCGACTGGCTCCGGAGCAGCACAGCCGGGCAATCCCTCATGGAGTGTGGGAGGCTGAAGAGCCACGAAAGGACTGTCTCCATTGTTGCGGGGCCTCTGCCGCCTCTGGGACGGCGTCTCCCAGAATAATTTCCCGACCTCTGCCTCTGGAAGGGAATCTTCCTGCTGTTGGGAAAGAATTTCTGTGATTTGGAACCACATCTTCCTCCTCTTTTAGCCTTGGGATAAGGCCGAAGGGAGTGGAATAACGCACCTGGCAGATAAAGTCTTTCCCTCTTGCTCACAGCGTGTAAGAGTGTCTTTACCTTGGGTCCAAACAAAGAGGACCCATCAAAGGAGTGTCGGCAAAGGAAGACTTGAAGGCCTCCAAAATGACACAAACGGAGCCAGGCTTGTCTCCGTGAGCCACGCCTGTGCCTGCCGCCCCTTCGCCGCATATGAAATGAGCCTCATGGATGAGTTAGAAATAGAGGTAAGGATAGCCAACTGAGAGCTAACCGACTGGGCTAGCTGCTCAGGCAGGTTACCTGAGAGGGAGTCTGAGAGCTCCTTGACCAGATCCCTCTGTAGTCTGGTGAAATGTGCCAAATAATTCAGGGACCTTAGAGTAAAGGCCGCTGAAGTCAGGGTGCGCTTCCGTCGGTCCATGCTCCTAGACTCCTTATTAGGAGGATGGACAGACGTTGAAGCCTCTGCCACGTCCTGTTGTGTAGCAGATGCCACCACCATGGCATCTACAGCCACGCCTTTCGTCAAGAACTCCTTCTCGGGTGGGGCAGACAAAAATTTGTTAGGGCGAGAAGGCACTGGTTCCACAGTATCTGGATGTTCCCACGCCCTCCGACAAACCAAATCCAGGAGCTCGTCGGCGGAGACACCCAGGAGGCGGAGGGCTGAGCCCCAAAGGCCTTGAGAAGCACTGACTCATCAGCGGAGGGGTTTGGAAATCCAGCCGCCTTAAGGATCTCTAGAATGTCTGCAAATGAGACATCATCCGAGGACGACTTTGGGGACCCTGCCGCATCATCAAGATCAGTGTCCGATGTGAGACTGGGAGTCCACGTGCTTCCTCTTGCACGATCTCTTCCTGGGGGCTCCTCTGAAGACAACTCCAAGAACCCTCAGGAGGAGGGAACCCCAGTGGGGTAACCTCAGGCCCCGGGCTCCGCTGCCTAGAGACAGGGAACTGCCAAAGACCCAGTCTCCATGCCCAGGGAAGGTGCCGGTAGCCGTAGAGATGGCCAAGAAGACTTGGCCAAGGCACTCCTCATAGCTCTGAAAGCCGGACCCCAGAATCCTGGGAGTGTCCGGTCCCGAGCCATGATAGCAGACGGAAGTCCCGCGAAGCACCGAGAGGGAGGCTCGGAACAGACAGCATTGGTCCCGAAACGTCACCCCCGGGTCCGGCCGAAGAAGTCCGCGTGCTAAACTCAGACCCGAAGGCCGGGGTTGGAGTAAGGGTCGGAGCCGACCCTAGGATCTCCACTGGCTCCATCAGCACCTGCTCCGGAGCCGAAGCGGTCGGAGGAGGAATGGCAATGGAGTGGGCTATCAGCTCCGAAGCCAGTTGGGTTGGAGCCGAAACAAATTTTTGAAAGACTGGGGACTGGAACAGTCTTTGGAGCACCCTGTCTATGTCCGAATCTGACATCCTCGATGACCTAGAGGAGCGGGTTCGAGTAGGCCTCTCCAACGGCCCCAAGGGACTAGGGGACCGGCTCGGGCGACTCGATAACTATCGGCGAAGGAATGCACAAACCAGTTTCCATCGGTGCCGAGGAGGACTTGGCACCGAGGAGGAAGTGGCTGAGCGACAACCTTCATCGGCTCCGAGATCAGTGGAGCCGATGAAGGTGACCGCCTCGATGCCCCAGCCATCAGCTCCGAAGCCAGAGGAGTCGAGACTGGAGGCATCGAGGCAGACTCCAAGTCCTTGGAGCCGAAGGAGAAGCCTGCCTATGTCTTTTGGCGGCGAGCCCTTTTCTTTTAGCAGAGAAGGAGAGGGCTAAAGCTTCTTCAAAAGAGGGTTTTATAAGGCCTTTCAAAATAAGTTTATTTTTCCTCTCTTGGAGGACCCTCGAGGAAAAAGCGTGACACACGCTGCAGGACTCCTGCAAATGTTTGGCGCCCAAACAATATACACAGAGAGAGTGGTCATCCATGATAGACATTTTAAAACTGCACTTGGTGCACTTCTTAAAGCCCGAAGGCCTAGGAGCCTGAGACATTATAACAACAATTCAGTAACTCTCTCACAGAAAAAAAAAAGTACAGTTTTGTACCTACCATAAATGTAGATGTTCGAGGATCCACATTGCTGCAGTCCTAACTATTGGGTAGTCCGCTGTCCAGTCGGCCCGAATACCAAAGTATATGGCTGACGTCGGTCAGGGCGCATTAGACTGACGTCAGTACGTCAGGGTACTAATGCGCATGACCGACGTCATATCCTCAGTCTTTTCTTGCCCCAGATGTCAGAAGACCCTGAAAAGATAAGGCCAAAAACAAAAACTCCCAAAATACCTGCACCAAAAAAGATATATATACAATATATACACAATTAGCAGAATATAACCTCACCTACACAACCACCCCTAAACACAGAAGGAGGGAGGGTAAATTGGACTGCAGCAATGTGGATCCTCGAACATCTACATTTATGGTAGGTACAAAACTGTACTATGTTCTTCATTCCACATTGCTGCAGTCCTAACTATTGGGTAGAATCCCAAAGCAGAGGTAAGGGAGGCTGGCAAATCATAAGGAAGCAGGAACTGACAACATGCCTTGCAAAATAGCTGTGGCAAAACCAGCCCTAGACTTAGAGTAGAGAGGAAGGTGATAATGCTTAGAGAAAGTATGCACTGAACTCCAAGTAGCTGCCTCCAAAATATCCTTAGTTGCCACCCCTTAGAAATGCTGTGAAGTGGCAGTAGCCCTAGTGGAATGAGGCCTAATCCCAGCTGGAATCTCCTTGCCATGATGGGAATAACAAAATGTAATGCAACACCCAATCCACCTAGAAATAGTTTGTTTTGACACAGGCTTGCCCTTTGAAGTCAAAGCAAAGAAACAAACAACTGCTGAGACTGCCTAAAATCCTTAGTCCTGCTCAAATAATAACGCAATAGCCTGTGTACATCTAAAGTGTGCAAAATCTTTTCCCCTTTATTTTGGGGATCTGCATAAAAGGTAGGCAAATGAATAGTTTGGTTTAAAGCCACACTAGAAACCACCTTAGGCATAAAGGAAGGATTAGTACGTAATGATACCCTATCCTTATGAAAAATCAAAAGGCTCAACCGCCATAAGGGCCTGCAACTCAGAAACCCTTCTTGCAGAAGTAATGGCCAACAAAAAGCAGTCTTCCATGACAAGTATTTCAATTCAGCAGTAGGCTCAAAAGGTTGTAGAGTAAGTTTCTCCAACACAAAATTGAGATCCCAAGCAGGAGTAGGAGCTCATGGGGGTCTTATATTCTTTGCCCTCTAAGAAATTGCTTGAACAAAGGATGAAAACAATGGTGGGTCACAATCATAGTGAGCTGAAATAGCTGCAGCATGAATCTTAATGGAAGAGAAAGACAAACCTTTGTCCAGTAACTCAGTAAGATATTGAAGAGCCACACTCAAATTAGGCTCAGTAATCTCCAAATTGTTTGCTGCACTCCAAAACAAAAATCTCTTCCATTTTTCTGCGACACTTTCCTTGTACTAGGTCTTCTGGCTTCCATAATCACATTTAAAACTTGTTGAGGAAGCTGAGACCTGCTGTCTTTCAAAACAGAATATGCCAGGCTGTTAGATGTAGAGAGTGAAGCTTGACATTGAGCAGATGACCGTCCCTCTGAGACAACAGGTGTGGAATCAAGGGTAAAGGCCATGGAGGCTTCCTTACCAGACTCCTTAGTAATGGGTACCAGTGCTGCGAGGCCAATCTGGAGCTATTAAAATCATCCTTGGCTTGTCTTGTCTGACCTTTAGAAGCACCTTTGGAAGAAGAGGCAGAGGTGGAAAGGCATACACATGAAGATTTTTCCAACTGAAAGAAAGAGCATCCACTTTCCAAGCTGTGTGATGAAATCCTTTCGTGCAAAACTTTGGCAGCTGGTGGTTTAGTGGAGAAGCGAACAGATCTATGTCTGGAGTTCCCCATGACACTGTCAATTTTGAAATACATGAAGATCCAGTTTCCACTGGGGATCCATGATTTGTCTGCTTAATACATCTGCTAAGGAGTTCTGTGCTCCCGGCAGAAACCTTGCCTGAAGAGTTAGTTGCAGACTGAGCGCAGTCTCCCATAAAATCATTGCTTGTCTGCACAATGGGTAAGAATGTGTTCCCCCTTGTTTGTTGATGTACCACATGACAGTTGTGTTGTCTGTTAGAATCAACACCTGCCCTGGAAGAAGTAACTCCTTGAAAGCCATTAATGCAAACTGAACTGCTAACATCTCTTTCATGTTGATATGTAGATGCTGTAGTCTGGCAGGCCACTTGTCTTGTATCCACTTTCCATTTAGATGAGCTCCCGAAGCAACATCTGAGGCATCTGTCGTTAGAATCTGACTTGCCTCTGGCCGGGTCACAGAGAGTCCCTTGTTTAGGTGACATTCCTGAGCCCACCACAAAAATTCCTTTTGAATGCAAGGTATTATTTGAATGACAGTGTCCAAATCCTGGCAGTGCTGTGTCCATAGATTTTTGAGATACCATTGTAGCTTCCTCATATGCAGTTTGGCATTGGGAAGCACCAGAATACAAGATGCCATGAACGCTAAGGCTTGAAGGACTGTCCTTGCAGTCAGCCCGGACTGAAGAGATAGATGATGGAAGTAACTGGAAAGATTCTTTTGTTTGTCCGGGGTTAAAAAGGCCATCTGGGCTGCTGTATTCAGTCTCACACCCAGAAAGCACATGTCTTGAGAGGGTACTAGACTGGACTTTATTTCGTTCACAGAATACCCTAGGCATCTTAGCACTGCTATGACAAATTCCAGATGCTGTAGAAGATCTTCTTTTTCTTGAGCCAGAATCAGGCAGTCGTCCAAGTAAGGATAGATTTGGATTCCTTTAGCCTGAAGTAAGCTATCACTGGAGCCAGAACCTTTGTGAATACTCTCAGTAGATAAGCCAAAGGGCAATGCAGAGAACTGATAATGAGAATTTCCAGCTCAAAAACGCAGATACTTCCTGCAACTTAGTCTGATTGGCACATGAAGGTAAGCTTCCTTGAGATCTAAAGTTACCATCCAGTGATCTTTGCCCAGCAGAGGTAAAAGCTGTTGTAACGTCAACATTTTGAACTTGGGAATGTCCAGATAAGTGTTGAGGATAGATAAATCCAGAATTGGTCTCCACGTGTTCCCCTTCTTTGGTACTAGGAACAGGCGAGAATAAAATCCTAGGCCCCTTTCCGCACAGGAACTGACTGAATGGCCCCTATTTGGAGCAACAGAGAAATTTGCTCGTGAGGCTCTGTCCTTTGAAGAGGAGGAATGTCCGCATGCCTTTGAAAGGAGGCAAGGTATGGAAATAAAACCTGTAACCGTGGTGAATAATATCCAGAACCCATCTGTCTTGGGTAATTAAATCCCAATTTTCTTTGAAAAGAGACAGCCTTCCTCCCAAAGGTGCTGCCAGGCGAGAATGTACTGGCAGCTGAAAAGGTAGGTCATTGGGTCTGGTTACGAAGGACTGACCCCTGCCCTCACCAGAAGTCTGAGCAGGGGAACTCCCTGTCCTAGGCCTAAAAGAACCCTGAGCTCTGCCCCTACCACGTCTAGACCTACCCCTAGACTGGGAATCATAAGCAGGATAAGTCCATCCCTTAGTAGGCCAATTTCTACTAAACTGGAGGCAGCACCTGTAAAAATCTTTAACAGTTTGCATAGACTTAGCCTTGTCCTCCATTTTCTTCAAAACTGCTTCCACAGGCGAACCAAACAACACATCAGACTGTAAAGGAGCATCCAAAATCCTTGTCTTAACATGCTCAGCTAAATTCTGATCTCTCAGCCAGGCGTGCCTAAGAACAGAACCAGTGGCAGCCACCCTGGAGGAGGCCTGCACAGCATCAAAACCACACTGCAAAGAATGTTTACCGACCTGTTCAGACACATGAACTAAATCCTGCAACTCTTTACACTCAATACCTTCAGCCAGAGCATCCACCTTAGATTTCAACTGTGAAAGAAGATAATTCTGATATTTTAACATGTGAAACTGACAATTCAACGCCCTCATGGCTAAAGTGGAAGAAGTATACACTTTCTTTCCCCATCTATCCAAAGCCCTTGCCTCTTTATCAGGAGGGACAGGATTTTTAACAACTGAGGCCTTCACACCTTTAGGCCCCTGAGAGACAGTTTCTGGGTCTGCCCTAGGACTCTTAAAAGATACTTATGAGCTTCAGGCACCCTATAATACCTATCCGGTTTAACTGGGGCAGGAGGCAAAGAATCAGGATTCAGGAAGCCTCTGCAAACACATCTTCCACCACATTCAAAACAGGAGGTATAGCTAAAGGCCTATGCTGGGGTAAAACAAGAATTCCTAAGCCTTTTCCTGGAATCAGAGAAATCTTGACCTTCCCATTTAAAATGCTCCCTCATGGAATGCAGAGTCTCTGAAAATGAAAAATCCTCAGGAGGAGAAGCAGAAGGAGTAGAATCATCCACATCAGAATCAGAATAAGGAGGGTACTCCTGCAAGTCTTCAGCCGAAGACTCAAGCCTCCAGCATTGTTCAAAACTCTCAAACTCAGGTTCCACCCTAGGCCTCTTATCAGGAGGGGGCATAGAACCCCTAATCATAGTAATCAAATCCTCTGCCATTTTAAGCATATGTTTCTTAGGCAAGGATCCTGAAGTACTAGGAGAAACCCCACAGAAGCTAAACTTGGCCTGCCCCTCAAAGAAGCCTTGGAAACTGAAGGAGAGGCTCTAACCACCTTAGGAAGAGAGGGAAGAACAGCCACCTGAGAAGCCCCCTCAGCCTGGCCTACTTCCTGAGAGGATACATCCTGTAACAGTAAAGTCTCTTCCTGAGACTCCAAAGAGACACCTGGCAAAACCTCCGGCTCCACTGAGCCTTCCAAAGAACCGACGTCTGGGACTGTCGGTTCCTCCACCCTAGGCTTTGCTGCTTTATCTTTGGGTTTTTTAGCGGAAGCCGGCGTGGGAGCATCCGAGGGCATTTTATAATTACAACGCTTCCCAAACACTAACCTGGCACAGTCTAACCTTCTCTTAATAGTGCGTTTGTTAAATCTAGCACAAGAGCGGCATCCAACAACGCCGTGCTCAGGCCCTAAACAAGGTATACACAAAGTATGGTAATCCCTATGAGGTATCTGTTTCCCACAAGAAATACAGTTATTCACTTTTTCTGACATCCGGTTAAATACTGAGGCAAGAAAACCAAAATATTCCAACGGGGTACTTGGCCAACTTTGATTCGGTCTGAAACTCTGACTTCAGAAACTTTCAGAACGCCAACCTGCACTCGCAAAATTGCTTCTGCATCGGACCATGCGGCAAAAAAGACAGAGGATATGACGCCGGTCATGCGATTAGTACCCTGACGTACTGACGTCAGTCTAATGCGCCCTGACCGACGTCAGCCATATACTTTGGTATTCGGGCCGACTGGACAGCGGACTACCCAATAGTTAGGACTGCAGCAATGTGGAATGAAGAACATCCACTATTCTGTATAGTCTTTCTAAATTGACTGACACTACAAAGATTGACAGCCCGATAACAACAGAGAAAACTCAAGGGGATCCTAAAACCCCTATGGATTTGAAAGGGATTGACTGACAGGGAAAGGCCCTACAGATCAAGGGGGCCTGTAGTCAGAACAAACACCCAATCACACACAAATTTTCCACAAAAAAAAATCTCCAGTCACACACAAAAGTACAGAGTAGCTGTTAAAACAGCTTTTTGTTATAGAAATAGCAAATTCCTGACAGAAAAAGTTCGTGAAAACACTTAGCTCAGCCATTTGCTAGTTAGCGGCAAACGAGATCTGGGGGACTGGTAGTGGTGCATCCTGGGATATAGTAAGCTCAGCCAATAAGAGACTTCACTCTTTGGCATAAGCGCAGTCAGAGCCGAGGGATCGGCTCCGAACCCATCAGTCAGAATGTAGGCGAGATAGGATCACATAACATCAATAGATATTTTACAGAAATTCAAATACAAAGGTAAAAGTATAAAAGAAATATTTTTTGTGCGTGCAAAAGAAGACAAGAAAATATTTTCCCTACCAAAAAGGTCGCCAAGAACAGTCAGCATATATATGCATTTACTGACGATGAAAATGAAAAGATGTACTGAAAGGTGGATTTATGAATGGTGCAACTTCTACAAGACCAGGATGTCTCCAATTATACAAAGGATCAGTCAGTGGAAGAAGAAAATACGTATTCAGAATTAAAAATTCCAGTCATGAACATACGAAAAGAAACCCAGATCTAAACTGATTTAACTCACAAACTTTACTGAATGGTGATATCACAAAGCTGACTAGAGCCATTTTCAGAAGAACAAAAGGCATACGATGACAAAAGCTTTAAAAATCCCCAAATAAATCATATTTACTACAACAGTGTGACAGTCAAAACATACATACTCTCTGGATAATTATTACCATACCCTCTAAACACTCCTACACAGAGGTTTGGCCGGCTCAACCAGTGCCCTGGGCAGGTCCCTGAACTAGCATCCACACCCCCTTGCTGAAACAGAAGAGGAAAAAAAATGGATGACAAATAGACTGCTTTATTGGAAGAGTCACAAGGCATTCTGTAGTGAGATTCAGAAATGCCAATTCAGAAAGAATGCAGTAACATCAGTGGAAGTTCAGAATTGTGCCCTGGGCACATACTCTTCCTTGCTATGCTACTGCTCTTACAGGTATGTGTACTAACCAACCTGAAGACAATGAACAGCAGAAAGCAGTCTCAGGACTGCAATACATAACTGATTGGAAAGACCAAAGTCAACACTCTGCAAACATTTGTAGGAGGAGGCTTTCCTGATCCCCCACAATGAACATCCTGTGCAACACAAGATATGCTACAACACATCTGCATTCTGCATCAGGAAACAAGATTATAACAGCACCACAAAGGATATTGGTGCCCCTTGCAGCACATCTGGCCTTCTCACCCTCCTACAAGGGTGCAATGAGGTTTAAAAATGGGAATGACAGCCAGCACTTTAAAAAAATGCATAGCCCAAAACTGTTTCAACTTCGCAAATGGATTAATTGCAAACCTGAAAGGGGAATGCTGAATTTTTACACAGCTAAAATGAGTTGAAAGAACAGGGCATTGTGCATACAATGTGGACTTGCCACATGTGGGTTTTCCTTCACTGAAATAGTTACGCTGAAGCAGGATTTCAATTTTGTACCAGTGTGCTCTTATTGCTACCACAACCAACCTGGCAGCTAAACTGACATCACCCCCAGCACTTTTTGGCATCACTTTCCACTTAAAAACATTAAATATATATTTTTTCAATCTATGCAACTCTTATTTTAGATATTACATTTAGACAGTTGTGGACAGAGAAATTTTGACTTTTTTAGGGCATGAAAATTATGCTGAGAGTACAAAGGGTATGCCTGGCTGCACCCTTGCACTGAAGAAGATGCTCACAAAGTAAACTCTAAAGGGTAGCACGTAGCAGTTGTTACAGTAGTAAGATATGCACCAATGAGTAGCGACAGTCACAAAACCATGGTTCTGAGCAATCAGCAGTTATTTTACAGGATAGCAGACAGAATGATTTTACAAAAATGGATTGTGACATTTTCTATATTTAGTGCTTATACAGAGATGTCCGTTCCCCTGAGGTTTGTCACACAAATTTAATATAGTTACTTTCCTGGCTCATTTGTTAACCAAGTAAGGCAGGGCAATGCAGTAAACCTTTGAATGAGATTAACCAAAGTATAAATAAAATAAAATACAAAGTTTAATGGGATGACAAATTCAGACAGAGGAATAAATTTACAAATGAATAGGTACTGCAAACATTTTGTTTGATATCTACATCATGAAACATCATCATAGCAATACAGCAAAATACATACCTATATGTAGGGTCAACAGCGACTTGCAAGCTCTGTTCCATGTTTTCTTGCACAGCAGAATATAATGCCATTGTGAATACATGTGCTCTCATAAGAAGTTGTGCTCTCTCACCTATTCTTTTCACCTTTATGTGTTTTTTTTCTTGCTTCTCTTCATGTCCTTTTTCTCCTCACCTTTACCCTTTCTTCCAGGCAACCAGGGAATACAGACAGCTGTTACAAGGCTTTTCTGAATTTTACAAATAGCAGAACAAATTTTAGGCTGACTCTAGCCCACCAGATACACTGCAAGCTGCTACAAGGCAGCATAGTGGGTCGCTGTTCAAACTGCTATCTTTCTCCCTGAGTCTCTGATGAAAACTGGTTTTGCCCAGTCTAATTTTCACGGTCAAAAAACAAATAATAAAATCTGTTTCTATTGACTGTTGTGCCCAATTTCAGGCTTCCTGTCATAATAGTAACACAGTAAGTAACTTTGTCCCATACTTATTCCTAGCCACTGTCACAGATTACAAACTGCAAAAGATGCAAGTACGTCACCTGTTGCCTGCATAGCAAAAGAGCACTTGCTTCCGCAAAAACCTGTAAAACAAGCTACACTCACAGCATAATCACAGGTCTGTCACCATTTTTTTCTCTTTTCGCTAGGTTTCATACATTTTCTTTATCTTCCTTTCTTTTCCAGCTGTCTTTCAGTCACTTCTATGCATGTGCACAGTGACTGGATAATTCCCAACTTTCTGCTAATCTGGTTTGCACCCCTCTCACCTTCATCCTGGCCATCTCCCAGGTTTAAGCCTGAATACTTATCCATCATTCCACCTGCATTGCTAACCAATAAATAGCAAGCTATGCCACTCCCCCACTATTAAGTCCTTCATTACCAC
Source organism: Protopterus annectens (assembly GCF_019279795.1). NCBI lineage: Eukaryota > Metazoa > Chordata > Ceratodontiformes > Protopteridae > Protopterus > Protopterus annectens. Next base: position 1,016,790,217 of record NC_056746.1, on the reverse strand, counting down.
TCAACTAACCAGAGTACCACAATCATAACACTAAAACAAAGTATCATTATGACACAAACCATCCACTAACTACTGCACTCAAACCTCATCACTAATATCACACACACCATGTTCAATGCACCGTACTTACAAACTATAGTCCTACAACAGAAAACAGCACACAGAATCACAATTCAAATGTTTCTACAGACACTGAAATATACACCCTCAAATCACTGCACTTAAAAAAACAACTCATTCCCACCACTGCAACAAAATAATTACACCATATGTAACCTGTGATTTATACTCAAACCACATTCTTTTTACTCTTACTAAGAGGTAAACCAGTTTGGTTTCATCAAGGGCAGATCATGCGACCCAACCTGGTGGACTTCTTTTGAGTAGGTCACCAAAGCAATGGATGAGGGATCACACTGCCTACACTAACCTGGCCAAGGCATTTGACACAATACCCCCCTCAGGATGTTCACAAACTCAACAGGTTAGCTACAAACCCATATGCCACCCGGTGGATAACCAACTTGCTCACAGAGAGGACCCAGGAAGTTAGAATTGGACAATCCACCTCTACAAAGAAGTCAGTCACATGCAGAGTCCCTTCAGGTATCAGTCCTTGGTCCTCTCCTTTTTGGCATTTACTTCTCCTAAGTCAATGCCAATGTGTCTGACTGACTAAATCTGCAGATAAGGCGCTGTCAATGAATCCCGCACTGGCACAAATTCCACCCCTGGCAACTAACATATTGATAACACACACCCTTAGAGCTAACCCAGTTGTCTCACACACACACACACACACACACACACACACACACTAAACTATCCTTTTGACAATCACGTGTCTACAGTAGTAAGGACATCATTCTATGTTGTGCAACTTAGGGCCTTGAGGCAGTCTGCATAAGACATTTTACTTGCGTCCTGCATTCTTTAAGTGAGGAACCCCTGTGGGATGTTCCAGATGTTGAATATGCCTTGTTAGGTATATACCAAAGAGGGCATTGTACTCAACAATAAGTCTGCTGAATACAGTGGAACAATGACTTCCTTGATCTAGGTGCCATAACTTTGTTTACAAGGGGGCCTCTTGCATATCCCAAAACAAACCGTACCAGAATTACCCATTCTAAAGAGCTAAACCTTGCCGGTGATAACAGACCTGCTGTAGAGACAGGCATGTATCCCAGAGACTATCCATTCTCTGGAACAGGCTCCCATCTATGTGAAACAGAGTTTCTCCCTAACCCACTCCAAGTGTCTCCAGGACAGTTGGGATGGGGAACAGGACATTCATCCCAGGTTTGGCACCTTATGTCTCTTAACGGACACAAGCAACCTGTAAATGGTTCATCTCCCAGACCCCTGCTTGTAAATGTTTCATCACCCAAGCTCCTTCTTACAAGGGTACCAGAAGTCATCATAGATTTGGGATGCATACCTTGGCTTAAAAATTCCCTTGTGGATGTTAGCCTAGTAAACAGCTATGAACCTACGAGACATGCAGCCAACCCTGCTGCTGCTAACAGTAATACATCTGCTGACCTACCTACAAAATCCTTCTAGAGCAAACATGGATTAAAAATGTATCTTAACAGCAAGAATATCTGCAATAAAATCCAAGAAATTCACAACTGAATAGCCTATTATAAACCTGACAAAATCAGTGACAGTCACTCTCACCCAGGTAGAAAAGTACAGTTGTATACCATAAAATAGTAGACATCCTTCTCTCTACTGTTGCACTGTACGTCACATTTATGCTCCTCATACACAACATAGGGCATAAAAGGGACGTACGGATGCAACTACCCAGAGCTTGGTTTGCTGCCAGTTTGAACGCCATTGTTGCCAGTCAGTTAAACATTTTCTTACGGTTCTGAATTTTAGCAAAACTAGACAAGTGCCCTGTTGGGGTTATTTTATCTTTTTTAAAAGTTTACTTTCTTTGGTTACTTTCTTTGATCTCGTATTTTTTTTTTTTATCATCACTATCTAAAGTTAAAAGTCTTCCAAGAGGGGAAAAAATGTCAGTGAGGGAGATTCCCCATCACGATCATCATGAACAGTGTCTTTTTTTGTTTGTGGGCTTCCCACAACCATATCTCTTGTAGTATCCAAGGCATCTGCGCCCACGGCACTCCAGAGCAGTCAGTTTTCCCTGGCAATTTACTTTGAAAATCAGCGGCTTAAGACAGTTAGCCCAGGGTTCCATGGCAGAATCCTTTTATCGCAGGATACTCCTGCTTGGTAAGGAGGCGGCCAAGAAGTCTTGGCTGGATTCTTTAGCTGTCCATCCTCCAAAGGATATCCTTCTAGAAGCAGGCAATAGCTCTGCAGGTTGTTCAGTGTTTACTTTGGATTCATCCCCACAGCAGGCCAGCATAGATCAGACTTTTCGTATGCCTTCTGAGGCTTTGCAGGCGTCTGCTCCAGACTTTGAGTGGAAAACGTGGCTGGCTTATCAGGAGGACCTAGAGAGATTCTGCAGACATTGGTCAGGGAGGAAGTTCTGGGTTCTCTTCTCGAATCCCATCAAGGGTTGGAACCAGTACTTGTAAGGGCTGATGTCCCTTCTTAAGACAAAAAGTGAAGCTTGTTTCAGCCTGTCTTATGGATTCTCAGAGGAATGGCACGAGATCACTCGGGGCTTGCTTTCTGCTTCAATGGCCCTAAAGCCTCCTCAAGGGTTTCAGTACCCACTCCTCCTTGGACCTCTACTTCTTCTAAATGGTTTGGGGAAACGAGATTCCTCGGACGAAGATTCCCTGTCTGGTAAGCAGTCTTTGTCCTATTCTTCACAAATGGCTTTGCCTTTGGCTTATATAGTTCTGATGAAGTCATCCCTGTTAACCCGGAGTCTCTATTAGAGGAATTGCACTTTGGGGGCACAATTGCTAGAAAGACGGAATTCCTTAAGTAGGATTCTTCTCAACTGTCGGATATTCAGACAAGATACGAGTTGCTTCAGGTGGATACTCCTAAACCAGTGACAGTTGCTCCTCTGTAGGTTGCCTTGCTAGATACTTTCACTGCTGCTTCCAATTCTCTTGACTGTCAGCTTCCAGCTCCTAAGAAACCAGAGGTTCCTGAGGAATTTCTATTTTTATTTATATGTCCTTCTGCTGATCCTGCTGTGGTGTCAGTTTCTTCAGACAAACCTTCTAAACATTTGCCCTCTTCCAAATTTTTGTCTTCTGATACAGACAGCAGGGCAACAGAGAGGATTAGCAAGAAAGTTTCCACTGCTTCTACTTTGCCCTTTAGGGCTACTAATTACCAGACCCACATGACCAGGTATGCTCTGGCCTTGGTTGCTCAAGGTTGTCAGGTCATCTCTGCCCTCGCTGATTGTGAAGGAAAATTCCCTGCCTTATAGGTTTCATAGGTTGGTACTGGGCTATCTGCCCGAAGGCATATATTAGCCCAGCCACGTTGTGCGGTATTCACTGCCCCTTTAGTAGTTCTAGACCCTTGTACTAGCAGCTAGTACCCTTGACCCCTATCTAGTAGTGCTGTTGGTGTGATCCCCGGTGTGAACTTTGTTACCCATCCACTCATCAAGGTTCCTCTTGAAGAGAGATAGTGAGGGGCTCTGTCTTATGTAGATCGGGACCCTGTTCCATAGTAAGGGAAGTCTCTGCGAAGGGAATCTATCCCTCCAGCAAGTTCTATTCATTGTCGTGTTGAGGTTTATATCCCTAGAGCATGTAGCTCGAGTACATTTGGTTTTGCTAAGATGGAGCATGTTCAACAATTCTGTGTTGGACATGGCTCTGTACGTTAGACAGAGATCGCCTCTGAGAAAGCGGTATGCAACAGAGAACAGACTTCGCTTTTTCAATCGTGCTGCATAGGGCAATTCTTTGAGGCCAGTGATCCTCTTCGTTAGGTACCTCTGTGGTCTCTCCAGCTGCTGGAGATGTCTAGTCAGGTACATTCCAATTGGTGCATTGTACTCAATAATGGGTCTGATGAGGGAAGATTAGAGGGGCACCATTACATCCTTAGAGCTTGATGCGAACCCTTTCAAGATCAGATGGGTCACATAGAAGGATTTTCTAACCACTTTGGCAACATGGTTATCAAAGGAAAGCTGACCATCTACTTGGGTCGCTAGATCCCTTATTTCTTCTTCAGATTTCAGGGGATTACCGCCTATGTTGTAGTTTGCGGGTACTCTGATTACTATGCATTTAGCTTGAGACCATGGCTTTGACACCATGCATCAGTCTCATTTAGGCCCTTGTGGAGGATCTCCATGTCGGCCGGAGACTCTATTATAGCACCCAGTTTGCAGTCGTCCGCAAACTTAGCCAGCCACAGCCCTTCCGTGCTTGCCTGTACTTCTGAGAAGTATATGCCAAACAGGAGGGGCCCCAGGACAGAGCCCTGAGGCACTCGTTACCGGTCTAGATTCGGACCTAGATCCCACTACTCTTACTTTATGGGATCTGTCCGAGAGCCAGTTTGCGATCCATCTTGTGACGTAAGGGTTTATGCCCAGGCTGGTGAGCTTATCAATAATAGCCGAATGGGGAATGGTGTCAAATGCTTTAGCAAGGTCAAGGTAAGCCATGTGTACCTCCTTTCCCTTATCTGTAGCCTGAGTAACTGCCTCAAAGAAATCCACCAGGTTCAGGAGGCATGATCTGCCCTTGAAGAAGCCGAATTGTGTGGGGTCCAGCGACTGGAGGTTCTCAATCTCTCCATTTATGAGTTCCATAATGATTCGCTCCATAGCCTTACAGATCAGACTGGTCAGGCTTAATGGTCGGTAGTTCCCAGGGTCAGTTGTGGCCCCACCCTTGCGTAGCGGAACCACCGTTGCCGTGCACCATTCTATGGGCACATATCCTGTGGAGAGGCTGAGACTGAACAGGGTATTAAGATGCGGGGTTAATTCCTTTTGGAGCTCGCGTATGACACAGCCTGGGACACCATCTCGTCCCATGGAGGCAATGTTTTTAGCTTTAGATAGAGCCTTGTTAACCATCAGTAATAATTGGACTTGCACAATCCCCTGGAATGGTAATAGGCCCTGTAGGTGGTGGGGGATTTGCACTGAACCTGTCAGCCAAGATGTTGGCAATGTCAGAAGGGTCAGTGTATTTTGTTCCATTCTGTACTAGCTCAAAACAGACCTGAGTGCTGCCATTTAGGTTTTTGACGTAGCCATAGAAGGCCTCATCTTTTCTAGGTTCTGCTTCTCAAGTAGCTCACCACTTTATGAAGTATAGCTATGATGCTGCTGATGGCCCTTTTAGGGCCATGGCTTTTGGGTACGTCATGAAGAGTTATTCTTGGTTTCATCTCCAGTCTCTTCCGGAGGACATTAAGACCAAGCTGTTGGATGCTGCTTCTGATAATACTCATCTTTTTGGGACTGCTGCTACTGACGTGTTCAAGTCTCTTCATGAGAAGGGCAAAGCTTTGCAAGACCCTAAACATATGTTTGTTTCTCTCATCCCCAAGTTCCAGAGGAATTATCCTTCTAGATTGCTTTTGTTGGCAGGCAGCCCCACTCTAGGCCTCTAAAAGGCAGGAAGGGTGGGAGGTGGGCCCCATCTGCTATGGCTTCTCATATTTCTGTGGCCCAGAAGCCTCCTTTATCTGATAAGCCTGCTTCTCTCTGAAAATTTGCCCCCTCCCCTTGCCTTTAGACCAGGTTACTTTGTCCCTTCGGCTCACCCTTTGTCTTTTCAAATTGGCATCTCATCACTTCAGACTACTGGGCTCTTTTGATCAGCCGTCAGGGTTACTTCATGGTAGGGAAATCTCTTGCTTCTTTTTCTGGGCCTCCTCAACGTCCTCTAGAGCAACTCCCTCTTTTCCTGGAGGTTCTACGATCCCTGTTGAACCAAGGGACCCATTCAACCTGTCCCGTGTTTCCCTGAGTGGGATGCATTTTTTATTCCAAGATGTTCCTGGTTTCTCAAAAGGAGGGCACTTGCAGACCTATTTTGGCTCTCTCCCGGCTCAACACCTTTCTTGAGATACCTTCTTTTCAGATGCTTACTCTTCAAACTCTTGTCTCCTCCTTTATTACTCCAGATTTTTCTGGTGTCCTTGGATCTGAAAGATGCTTACCTTCATATCCCTATTCACCCTCTCTACAGGAAGTTTTTACTTTTCTCTGTGTCTTCCTCTCATTTTCAATTCTTTGCTTTGCCCTTTGGCCTCTCTTTTGTCCCAAGAATATTCACAAAATGCCTAGGTCCTGGGATTGCCTTCTGCAGGCTCCAAGGCAGATTTTTCCTTATCTAGATGACCAGTTGCTTCAAGTGCCTCCTCCCAGTCGATTGTTGTAGGATCTGCAGTTCACCATCTCTCATCAAAAGTCTGGGATTTACTATCAACTTCCAAAAGTCTGGCCTGACTCCCTCTCAGGATCATATGTATCTGGGTTGAAGGATTCAGACGGTGCCAAGGTTGGCCTCTCTTCCACCTCCAAAGGTACTGTTGTCGACAGCTTTCTTTCAATCTCTTCTTCCCCTGACTGCCATGCCAGCCAGGGAGTTTCTTCAGGCCCCAGGATTCACGGCCTCTTCTATTCAGATGCTTCTTGTCAGACTACATATTCGGAAGTTTCAATGGTACCATAACTCAGTTTGGCTGTGGCATCATCACCCGCTGACTTGCAGTGTACCTCTCCTTCCCTGTCTCAAGAAGGAATTAGAGTGGTGGATTAGACAGTTCGCTCTCAACCCAGGATGGCCTTTTCAGCTTACAGTGCCTTCTCAAGAGCTGTTCACCGATGCCTCAGACATGGTGTGGGGGCATCTCTTGATCACCTGAAAATTCATGGTCTTTATCAACAATCAAAGATCAGCTAATTGCTGACGTTACCAGACCCCAAAACAACCATGGAACAATCTTAGACTGGATCTTGGTCTCTCATCCCAGTAAAATTGCCACTGCAGGAACTCTCCCAAACATCAGTGACCACTTGTCAGCATTTGTAATATGCAAAACTACAACTGAAATACACAAACTAGAGACTTATCATGGTTCTCTCCTACAGCCTTTAACACCACCCTACAAAGCATTAACTGGGAACCCCTAAAAACACTCCCTCTAGACAACGTAGTACAACATTTCAATTCCTCATTCCTGAATATTCTGAACAGCAAAGCACCTCTCCAGCTAAAATGCGTAAAATTCTTGCATGCCCCATGGCTCACTAGAGCTACCAAACAGAACAAGCTCACCATAAACAAAGCCTAGAAGCATTACCAAAAGCAGAAAAAAAGCCTCTGACCTCATAACCTAAGACACCTCTGCAACCAAGTAAAGCGCCAAATCATTAAGGATAAAAAAGAATACCATCATACTTTACAAAATCAACACAAGCTTAACCCTAAACATTTCTAGAACTCAATCAACAGACTTCTACACCCAGGATCAGAAACTAACCCAGGTCCAGACCCAGAAAAAAACCCCACAGAAATCACCACACTTTTCAACACTTATTTTACTGATGTTATAGCCAAACTCACTACCAGCTTCCCTCAAACTCCACCTAACCAAGCCAACCCTCCTGCACTAATACCTCCCCTGCCCATTCTCCCAAATTCTCTCTAGCCCCTATTCCCACAGCCATAGTAAAGAAAATGCTTCTGAAATTAAAACCTTCCACAAATGCCCCCGACAGCCTGTATCCAGAATTCCTACAAAAGGCAGCAAATTCCGTTGCATACCCCATCAGCGTACTTCTTAATAGGTCCATTCAAGACTCTTATGCGCCTTCCATTTGGAAAAAAAGAATTTATTCACCCAATCCAACAACATAGATGTCTCCAACTTTCAGCCCCCTGCCATCCTTTCCCCCATCTCAAAACTCCTCGAGAAATGTATCCACAGCTAGCTCCTTAGCTACCTGCTTGACCTGCTTGACAACATGCCATCTCCAACCCAGCATGGTTTTAGACCAGGGCACAGTACCACAACAGCTCTTATTTCCTTCTGTGACACTTATCAATCTGGCCCTTGACACCAGAAAACTTGCCTCCTCTCTATTTCTCGATCTGTCCAAAGCCTCCGATACCATCTCTCATCCATTTTTTCTTAGAAAACTATCCAACATAGGTATCTCTCTCTACTCTACACTGGTTTTCCCAACTACCTCTCAGACAGGCAACAAGCTACAAAATGGCTAAACTCTTCCTCCCCTTTCCTTAACACCTCCACAGGTGTTCCAAGGGTCAATCTTAGGCCCATTACTTTTCAGCATTTTTATCAATTACTTCCACTATAGTCTCATTCAAGGAACAGTCACCCAATACACAGATAATTCTATTATCTGTACTGCCAACTCCCAACACGAACTTCGAAAACTTACTCAAGCAGCCCTCAGCTCCACCGAAAAATGGATGGCTAACAACCATTTAGCACTGAATCTTAAAAAAACTAACTAGTGTTATGCAATAAACACAGACACTTTCACTATCCTCTCCCATGACAACACCTCTATAATGGTTGCCACACATACTAAACATCTAGGTGTTACCACAGACAAACACCTAATTTTCGACATGCAATGTCAACACAAAATATTCCTCAATTACTCTTTCAAACTAGCCCTTGCCGCTTCTTTCCTGCTCCCCTCTCTTCTCTGCGAGGCTCTTATTTTCACCAATATTCAGGCCACACTTAAATTCAAACTACACTCATGCTATAACAAAACAGCAAAATTTGTTACCAATGGAAAGCACTTATCTCACCACTGCACCTCTCAGACTACTGAAATGGCTAGAAATACCTCACCACCTCACATATAATCAACTAACTAGTGCCCATAAACTAATACACAACCCTTCCAGTTGCCCAGCCCTTTCTAACCTATGTACTCTATACCACACTAATAGGCCTCTCCGCTCAGAAAACAAAATGCTCCTACAGGTAGATAAACCCAACCTCACCGCTGGACAATGGTGCCACTCTTTTTCCACTGCTAAACTATGGAACGCTCTCCCACCCTCTCTTAGATTTACTAGCAATACAGCTACCTTTAAAAAATCCTTGAAACATCACCTCTCCTCCCACTGGCAATGCCTCTGTGCTAACTCTTCACTACCCATAACTTGACTTCTGTCTCTTCCCTTCCTTCCCTCCCACCTTTCCCTCCTTCTCCCCTCTCTACCTCCAGTACCATCGCCATTATCTCCTGAACAGATAAACCTCTACACCCCTTTAGAAATGTACTGCTCTATTTCTAACACTGCTACTGTGTCTCTCTCAGTGCCAATTACTGTACAGGGCTGTCAGTCTAATCTGGAACTACTGTATGTATTCTCATCTAATTGTATATATTGCACCGTTACTTAACTTTAGCAATTTAATCGGACATATTTGCCATCTTGTGTTATCACTCTGAATGTATTGCATGCTCTTGTGCTTTAGCAGTTATCTGACATATTTGTTATCTTGTCTTTCATCACATTGTAAGCACTGTTTTGTTACTGTGCTTTATCAAATTGTTTGTATTTATATCTCTGTGGAGCTTTTTTGCCCAGGCCTCCACTGAAATTAGGCACTTTTTGGCCCAGAGGACCTTCCCGGTCAACAAATGCAATAAAGAAACAAACAATAAATAAATAAGAGATGAGGGCTCTGATTCTGGCCCTTCAGGCTTTTGACCCCATGTTCCCTCCGGACCTCTTGAAGTGTACACAGACAACACTACAGTGATGTGGTCTGTCAACAAGCAGGGGGGAGTGAAATCTTCTGCAGGACGACACTTCGGGCAGTGTACCTTCTTCCTCCAGAGAACAATCTTTTAGCAGGCTCTCTGAACAGCCCAAAACAGAGGCTCACGAATGGATGCTTCATAGAAGCAGGAGATGTCCTTAAATCAGTCAGTATAACTCCATTCCTTTTTCCATTCTTCTCAGTCTGCTACTCAGAGGGTCATCTTTACTCTGCTTGATGTAGAAAGGAAGTCTATTCCACAGATGGGGGGAGTCTCTGGGAGACAAAAATGTCCTGACAGGAAGTCCTACTGATGTAGCAGACCAAGCTGAGGTTTTGCAAGCGGGTCAGGTGAGTGGAGTTTGGCTTGAAGATATGCAGCAATTTCATTAAGGTGGGGTCAGAGATTGCTCTGCATGCCAGAAATAAGCCAACTCTGAGGAGTCTGTATGAGACGGAGTACAGAGACAGGGCTTTTAGCCTATCCATGTAGGATAGATTTTTGAAGCCCTGGATTCTCCTGGTCAAGAATCTCTGTGGTATTCTCCAGCTGCTGCATGTGCTTTGCAAGGTACATGCCGAAAGGGATGATATACTTGATGACTGGCCTGATAAGGGAGGAATACAAGGAAGCTACGATTTCCTTGTTCCTGGAAGAAATACCCTTACTAAATGAGCTGAGCCATGTAGAAAGCAAGCTCTCCATACAATGAAGGCAACATGCTGGTCAAAAGTTAGATTGCTGTCAACTTGGGTACCCAGGTCCCTCAACTGCTTGTGTGCTTAGGGCATTGTTATTAAATGTGACAACTTGTGGAGGCGCCACTACCCCCAAAGGGGATGATGCATTTTTCAACATTTAGTTCGAGGCCGTGCATCTGGCACCAGTCATTTGTCTGGGTGACACCCTGTTATAGTACATCTACATCAGTTGATGATAGCGTCCAGCTTGCAGTCATTTTGTTATTCTTTTCATGGTAGGTCTCAGTCTGCTTCTGTTGGAAGTCATTCTACTAGGGCTGTTTCCTTTTCTCATGCCTTCTTCAAGGGGTTGGACATCAATTACATCCTTTAAGCTGCTACTTGGTCTTTAGTGCATACCTTTTAATAAGCATTACAAGATGGATATTGTATCTTGTTTCTACGGCCAGAATAGGTTTTGCTGAACCCATTTTGTGTGGGTTTGTTGAGGGCCCTTCTCAGCCTTCCATCTCCCATTCTGTTTCTTGAGCTTTTTTTTTTACTCTCCCTTCTTTAAGGAATACTGCAACAGTGATACAGAAGGCAAAAACAAAAAAAAATAGTGTGGATATTTATTACTCACCAATTAAGTGATTGCTGATGAAACGTACTGGGATAGGATGATGGAATGTATACAAGTGCAGTTGAGAAGTTGAATTGTCTGATGAAGCGGCTTTGGAGCTGTGAAAGCGCTTACGTGTTCCTTTTCATTAAAAGTTTATCGTGTATACTTGAAGTGTTGAACATTTTTACTTGCTACCTTCTGCCATCTACAGGGTTGCTTTTGGTTTATGTTTATTTGACGCATTTGGTTCATAGATTAGTACTAGGCTAATTGCCCTTGTGGACCATTTTAAGCCTAGCCAATTACCCCATGTGAGAATCAAACCCTGCACCTTGTGTCTGCAAGGTAAACACCTTAACCATTCTGCCATCCTCCCACCTTGTTGTTTATTCTAGTGATACAGAAGGACATAATACAGTTACGTTAACAGTAGATGTCCTTCTCTTCACTGTTCTATGATGACTGTTCTCTTCTGAGTAGTTGCATCCATACACCCATTTTATGCCATACATTCTGTATTTGGAGCATAATGTGACATGTGACATATGGTGCAAACAAGATCTTTTTCAAGCTTATCCATACTGGCAGAGTGATGGGCTGCCACAGCAGGGCAGCCCTTCTTTAAGGAGCACTGCAACAGTGATACACAATGACATTATCTTTTAACCCAACAGAACAGTGATACACAATGACATTATCTTTTAACCCAACAGACACAGCATAGCTGTTGATATGAAAACACTTTACGCTTACCCAAATCCAGTATTACAGAGCTACTAGTGACTGCCCTTAAGTCTCAGCTCACATCAGTAAATATGCCTTGTAACAATCTATATTTTTCCTACCACATAAACAAATACACCTTGAAACAATCTATAGTCATCCTTTCAAATACAAAATACCCCATAAACCAGAGACTCCTTTTCTGGCTCATTTTTAACATAAAACGCAAATTTTATCCTAGGGGATATCAACATCGACCAGAATTTACACGCATCCAGTGAACACACAGAGCAACTCCACCAACAAATCCAAATATCTACATATATAGCCTCACAGAGGTCATAAAGGGGAGGGAAAGTATCAATGAAATGGTGTTAGTGGTTACAAACATCACACCTCTTTCTCTTTACAACCATACATCAGGTCAAACTGCATAAGTGACCACTACCCAATATATGACATTCGAAACTGCACCAAGAACACCCCAAGACATCAAATACAATTGGTCAGAAATCTTAAAAGCATTTTAAAGACCTATTTAACAGTTTCACTGGAAGCCAGTAACCTAACCTCTCTCTCGAGAGCCATGGACTATTTTAGCAATAGCTTTCTACCTACACTCAACTTCCTATCTTAACAGCATCACAAGCAAGTGAAATTTAGCACTGATCCTTGATTGATCAGCACAAAAAGTGACCAGCACAAAAAAAAATGTTTCTCAGAGAAAGTCTGGCAGTCTTTCAAAGCTCACTAACATCAGTAGAACAAGCACCCAAGAAAATCAAACCAAAACCTTAAAAACAACAAAATAATACAGCCACTTACTGAATAAACATGCACATACAGAGTTCCAGAAAAAAGTACTTCAAACACACTTTTGAATCCAAGCAAAATTCCCAGATTCATTTTCCAACAAATTGAACTTCCACTTCAACACAGATTCCCATCTTGGATAAGTCTCAACACCTTATATTCCACCTGGACGCCATCCCCAATAGCTTCCACTCCACCTACACCACACCTTCCAACAAAGACAACAAACTAAATGTATAGCCTTAGCTCCTGACCTCTTACCTGCAGGTGCTCTTGAAATAACAGCAGAATCAACTGTCTAACAAGTATCCATTCTAATGAACTATTCTATCAAAGCACCATATATTCCACAATTAAGGAATTATTGCTCACCACAAAAGGGGTGACGGGACAGAACTCAAAACTACAGACTCACTGCTATGCCCTCTCCCTTTTGAAATTATTAGGGAGGTGTAACCACATGCAACTCTCAAAATACCTTAACAACCAGCTCTCCCTATCACAACATGGCTTGAGAACAAGCCACATTATGAACACTTGTCCATTATCCTCTCTTGAAAAGATGAGCCAAAATTATGTCCAACTCATTACAATATATTTTCCTAGGCCTTTACACAGCCTTCAATATGGTATCCCACCCACATCTAATAATTCAACTAGCTCACCTAAATATCAACATCTTCATTCACAGTTTCAAAGCTAACTCAGTCACAGGACTAGATAGTGTCCTTTGCCTAGTTTGGGCTGAAAAGGGTCAAAGGGTCCAGTTGCCAGTCCACCTTTCCAATTAAAAAAAAAAGTGTTTATAGGTTCATAGGCGTGTACTAGGCTAATGGCCCTGGAGCCTTTACAAGCCTAGCCCATAGGATTACTCTGGCATCGTGCCACCCAACCTTATTTCCCAGTGCCTCTGCTGAGTAGAGCCACTGGAGTGATCCCCGGGGTGAATTTTCCATTTCCTATACTCTCAAGATTTCTCTTGAAGAGGGCCAGCGACGTCCGCTGTTTGACATGTATGGGAAGTCTCCATATTAAATGGCAAAACTCCCATTCCTCCTTCCTGTAACTACTGGTATATCCCCCAAAGCTCAATTCTAGGGCCCTCATTTTAAAATTTTTACATCTTTGTTAACAATATGCACAGGCCTAGGAGGCATGGCACACATTATATGATTTTATATATATATATATATATATATATATATATATATATATATATATATATATATTAATTACACACACACACACACACATATATATATATTTTTTTATTACACACACACACATATATATATATATATATATATATATATATATATATATTTTTTTTTTTTTTTTTATTATACACACACACACAGACATCTCACCCAAGACAACTAGAAAAACAGCTTACTCAGCTTAGCTACTATAAAATGCAAAAAAAATAAATAAAAATAAAATAAAAAAGTTTAAGTCCCACATTAATACCATCATTGAACTACATAGGATCACTACTAATCCAACAGCTGAAGTTTCATATAAAGTATACCACTAGCAAAATCAAGCAAGAAACTTGGGCTACTCTACAAAAAAAACCTTACCTTTCTGAGCACATTCTTTTAATAACTCATGCCATCAACTCTACTACATGCTGCTCTAATGTTACCCAGTTCAGCAAATTACAGATTACAAGATAGCCAAATTCATCATTAAGCAACAAATCCGTACTCAATTGCTAAACTGCCTACAATTAGTCCATCTACTGACCTACTCATTACTCTAAAACGCTCCTCTACTTCTATACAAGCCACTTCAATACTCCACCTACATCAATCTGCTCTAAAAATACAACCCGCCAAGTCAAAACCTACTAGCTACCCGCAAATCCAGAAACCTCATGGTACGTTGAAAAAAAAAATTGACTTCAGCTAAAAACGAACATTTCCAAAGCCTACACAACCAAAATCTGACATCTAAAAACAGACATGGTCATGTGTCTTTCCCAAGAAATTCAATATATCTTTGAAATTATTTCAGCAATAACCGTTTGGCTGGCTGCTTTATATCTACAATCAACTGCATTACAAGCTGGGATAAGTACAAACTTGCAGTGTTAGAGATAGTATTGCATTTTATTTTTATATCTATTTGTTCAGTGAATATAGTGGTCTGTCTGCAATTTTGTTATTTCTTTTATTGAATATTGTGATCTGTTCCTCACCATCCCTCCCTGTTGGTGTCTTCTTCTTATAGTTGGTGGCTTTGCAGTTGCCCGCCCCTACTGTAAATTTGATCTGGGACACTCCTGTCAGTCTAATGTCATTAGCTCATTCTACCAAATACAAAGAGAACATTTGGGAAAGCTGACCCACTTGTTTAGTAACCTTCTGCTTCGTCTTTCTCCCTTTCCTTAAAAAGAATCTCCCTGTATTCTGCTTAACTGTAACAAAAAAAATTACGCTCATTTGCTGCCCTTCCTGTAACGAGTCTACTCCAGATACAGATATGCTATATCCAGGACTGTTTGCAAGCTTCTGAACCCCCCTAAGCCTGTCTGTGTTGCAGGGAAGCCCGCTAGCTTATCAGTGGGAGTGGTAAGCACTAGGTAACCTCGCTAGCTTATCAGTGGGAGTGGTAAGCACTAGGTAACCTACCACATAAGGAGTGGTTTCTGGCCTAGAAATTGTAGTTATTGGCCGCATGGGTAATTTTTCCATCTCACTCAACTTTCTGACAAGCCACATTTGCACTTGTTTCTTTCATGTAACTAGTCTACTTCAGATGCAGATTCTTGGTTTTAACACTTGAAGTGAATTTGCTTCAGAACTTGTTGTAAGCTCTAAATAAGCTACAAATTACTACAGCACAACCTTCCTCATTACCTAGAGGAAAACAGATTTTGTACTTACTTTCCTCACTTGCTTAGAGAAAAACAGCTCTTGTACTCACTTTTCCTCACTTGTCTAGAGGAAAATATCTTGGGGCAATGTAGCAATTGCCTCATGTACACAGACAACCCTCTCCTCCTGCCACCCAACACTACAACCTGTGAGAGATGCACTTATCTAGCCAAACTGGAGGTAAAGCTCTCTCCATCCAAGAATGAACTTGACAGTCAAGAGGAGAAGGTAAACACTTGCACCACACCAGACTCATCACAATCTACACCACCAAAATCCACACAAAAACACAAGAACATTTGCGGAGGCTTTCAATAATAATCTGCTCAAGCAAGAGAGACCTCCAAAGCAAGAATGCAATCAACCTCCACCCCCCAACACAACCCAAATGACACACAGCCCACAGACTCAGTGTGCCACTCAACCACAGCCCATAAGGCAAAACAACGTATCCAACACACTAATCATAGGTGACTCTATAGTCAGGCACACTGATGTCCCACTCACCAGGCTAAACAAGGAAAAGGTTACTGTCAGCTGCCTGTCTGGTGCCAGGATCCGCCACATAACCCATGTACTCAGGTCACTCCACAACAAGTACAAATATGACTGTCATTGTCCATGTTGGTGTGAACGACCTGAGACGTACCTCCCTGGACTACATGAAGAGATACATGGAAGAGCTCTCTGATCTTGTCCAGGCAGGTATGACCGTAGCCCTGAGTAGCATCCTGCCATAGCCCAGAATGATACCGCAATACAAGGACAAAATGACTGACAAACAACTGGCTAAGCTTCTGGTGTCATTCTAAGGGGATCCAGTATCCGTCTGCCTGGGATGACATTGTCGACAGTCTACGATGCTTTGCCAGAGATGGCCTACACCTGTCACCCCTGGGGTTCTGGATACTGGCTAAGGCTCTTGCCACCCCTATAGTGCCTTTTTAAGGCAAGGTTCAAATGACAAATTCACCACCGTAACAGGCAAGCAAAAACTGAGGGTAATGCTACTCAATGCTAGAATTCTAAATCTCAAAATGCACTCCTTTGAGGAGCTCCTTAAAATTGAGAAAATTGATAACTGTGCAGTGACTGAGACCTGGTTGAAGGCTCCAGAGTGCACCCCTGCATTACCAGGGCTATAACTCATAACACACTTTTCAGCCATCTAACCTGGACCAGAACCCCAAAGGCAGAGGTGTGTTCATATTCATTAAGGATATCCACACCTCCAGGCTAGTTGCGCAGCATAATGCATCCAAGGTTATCCAAGTGCAACTAACTCTGGGCAAAACTGCAATCCAATTTGCAGTTATCCCCCACCATGCCCCAGGATTCCCACTCCTCTTTTCTTGATATACTGGAAATATTAGGGTTCAACCAAACACCCTAATAATGGGTGATTTCAACTACCCCACCATTAACTGGAAAAACTGCTCGTGTACCAACTCCTTCGCTCAACGCTTTCTGGAATTCATAAATTTCCAAGACCTGGATCAACTTATCCACACCCCCACCAGGGGCAACAATATCCTAGACCTAGTCATTACAAACATGAGTAACTGGTGTTCCACACCTGAAATCAACTCCTCATTGGCCAGATCCGACCACAAGCTAATCAACCCTAGATATCCACATCCCTCCTCCCCATTAAAGGAAACCATAGTAAAAAATTTCTCCAAAGCCAACTTCATGCTTCTTAAGACAGAAGTGGTGAACTTCATGACACCCATGCAGATGGACAATACAGTTACGACTGCAGAATCCTACACAAATGCACTCTATAAAAGCACTTACGAGTGCATGGATCGTGCTATCCCAAACAGAACCAAGACGCTATCCTCCAAAAAAAGGAAGCCAATCTGGTGGTCCCCTGCCATAAACAAACTCTACAACAGAAGGAAGAAACTGTTGCAAAAGAGAGTGAAATCCCATGAGTGGAGGAGCTCCTTGGTCAGCCTCAGTAAGAAGCTAAGATCCCTTATAAGATCCTCCAAAGCTAGTGACGAAAACAAAATCGCCACCGATTCTAAGGACAACCACAAAGCATTCTATAGCTATGTCAGGAATCTCAATGGCAACACCCAGACCTGCTCCGAGTTACAGCACAACGGCCCAAAAATTACAGAACCAACTGATACTGCCAGCATCCTGGCAGATAAGTTCAGTGCTAACTTTACCCCCCCCTCACCCTACCCCCCCCACCCCCTAAAGGGTCCATATCTCTATAGCCAAAAAAGACAGCATCCATGGGATCGGACAACATCCCAGGCTGCGTTTTACACGAACTTCAGAACAAACTAGCTCCCCACCTAAGCACCATGTTCAATCATAGTCTCACATCAGACTTTGTGCCCAATGAATGGCGCACAGCAACAGTTATCCCACTCCACAAAGAGCGCCACCACTGATCCTGGGAACTATCGCCATATAGCCTGACGAGCCTGGTCTGTAAGGCCATGGAACTCGAACAAAGACATTGGTAACCTTCAAACTCTGGACCCCACACAGTTCGGGTTTGTGAAAGGCAGAGCATGCCTTCTGAACCTGATCGACTTCTTTGAGGCAGTCACCAAAGCTGTAGACGAGGGTAAGGTGGTTCACACAGCCTATCTTGACCTCGCCAAGACTTTTGACATCATCCCCCATTAAGGAATTATAGATAAACTCCCTAAACTAGGTACAAATCCTTACGTCACAACATGGGTTGCCAACTGGCTCAGTGATAGAACCCACACTGTAAAAGTTACGGACTCAGAATCTGACTTCAAACCAGTAACAAGTGGAGTACCACAGGGTCCAGTCCTGGAACCTCTCCTGTTTGGTATCTACTTCTCTGAAGTACAGGCTAACACAGAAGGTGTTTGGCTAAGTTTTCAGATGACTGCAAACTAGGAGCCATAGTAGAGTCCCCAAATGATGTGGACATCGTACAGAAGGGCCTCACTGAGACCGATGCCTGGTGTCAGAGCCATGGCCTCAAGCTCAATGCCAAAAAGTGCATGGTCATCCCCTTTGGTAAAAACTCTGTATCCATGAGCTACCACATAGCCAGCAGTCTACTTAACGCTGAATGTGTGATAAGAGGTCTTGGCACCCAGGCAGACAGTAGTCTCTCCTTTGATAATCACATCGCTACAGTAGTCAGGAAATCCTTCTACGTGGCACACCTCATCACAAAAGGGTTCTCATCCAGGAAAAAGGTGTTATTGTTCCTCTCTACTCGACAATCATTAGACCCATTATAGAGTACAACGCCCCTTTTGAAATGTACCCCACAAGACATCTGCAGCAGCTGGAAAGGTCACAGAAGTACCTCACAAAGAGGATTACTGGCCTCAAACATATGCCCTACAATGACAGTCTCAAAAAACTCCAGCTTTACTCTGTAACGTATCACCTACTCCGAGGTGATCTCTGCCTAACATATAAAGCTATATCAAACCCAGACCTGTTGGACATGCTGCACCTAAAGAAATCCCAATCCCTCCGAGCTACATGCTCTAGGGACCTAAACCTTGTCACCACAATAAACAGGACATGCTGGAGGGACAGATTCCTGTCCCAGAGACCGCCCATACTCTGCTCCGAGCTACATGCTCTAGGGACCTAAACCTTGTCACCACAATAAACAGGACATGCTGGAGGGACAGATTCCTGTCCCAGAGACCGCCCATACTCTGGAACAAGCTAACCATCTACGTCAAGCAAAGTTCCTCATTAGCACTCCAAGAAAAATCTTGAGTGGATGGGAAATAGGAAATACACCCCGGGGTTCACTTCTGTGGCTCTGCTGGACAGGGGCACAGGAAAACAAAACTTTCTTGGGTGGCGTAAGCCAGGGAACCTTGTTGGCTAGGCTGACTTAAGCCCTTGTGCCAATAGCCTAGTACCTACATATGAATATATTCTTACTGCCCCAGTCAACTCACTCCACTGTTGAGTTCTATACAATAGTCTTTTTAGAATGAGAAACTACATTATTTTATCTACACCACACACCCCTCTTCCACCCCACCTTTAAAAAAAATTACCTCTCAGCCCACCTCACTCTCCTTAGTCATTTGCCTATCAATCTAATAAATCTCTCTGAATTTTCCACAGCGTTTCCCCACTTTCTACCAAATAAAGGTTTTCCTTTTTTCCACCTCTCTCTATCTCCTTTCAATAGTGCCTTCCACTTTTCTCTCAGCATATCACTATATGGATTTTCTTTAGTCTCTGAATCACTGCATGAGGCCAAACTCTACTGTCTTGCACCCTTATATTGTATACAGAACTGGAGCTATAACGTTTTGTTATATACCTTTGCCTTGTACGGCATTGCTATCGTATTGTACTTTTTAGCTTGCTTTGTCATGTACCTAGTTTGAATGGAGCTTATCTCCACATGCCTATAAAGAAAAGTGAGCATCTTTACTTTGTGATGTAACTAATCTAAAATGAAGTTTTTCTTCCAGTGTATCTGCTAAAAAAATTGCATCTCTGTGTATGCCCAGTCAGACTATCCTGTTTAAACACATAATAAATGAGTACAAAACATGGCCTTTACAAATGCAAGTTAAACTAAGGCACAGACAAGGTCAAGAATAAAATATTTTAGAAACATCCTGTGCCATAAAAAGTCCCTCAAAACAAATGCTTACACCTGGCTCAGCACTATATTAAGTAAAACAAAAGTGCTTACAGAGCCAAGAAATGCTGTTCAGTGTTGAATGCTTTTTAAAAAGCAGATACAATATCTTGATTTTGCCAGTATATCACAGAAAGGAAAATTTAGGCTATACTATATCCCAAAATAAATGACCACTAATTCATTACACAGTACGACAAATGAAAGAAATGCAGACAGCCAGTCATTAAAATAATGCTGCATAAAACTAAAAATCAAACACTCAGCCAGTAACAGTTGTGCTCAAATTTTATAGTACTGTGTACATTCACTTCAAAGGCGCACACCCTGTACTTACCAGACTACAATTTAGCCTAAAAGAGGACGGATCAACTATATCAAAATCAGTCATACTACTATTCATACCACTTATCTTTTTCAGAATGCAGTAGTCACGTGGTCTGAATTGTTTATATCAAATAACCCATTCTCCAATTAAATATTTTGTAGCTTTTCAGTACATAATCTTCTCCAAGTCATTATTTAAATCTAAATGAAATAAAAAACACATTACAATTTGAACGACTATAATAAATAACCTGGAAATTAATTATTGCACAATTATATATATATAAAAAAATCTCAACACACAGACACCCTCTTATCTGGCCCCTCTTTAAAATCAGCCTTGTCTTTTGCTAGGGCTATGGCAGAAATTTGATGTCTGGTTAAAGAGAACAGAGAAGAACACTTATGCCTCCTCTGGGGCAAATAATGACAGACATTTGAATTTTAGGCTTCATATTCATTAGAAAAATGCAAACTAACATAAAGCCTGTTATTTTATCTGATTTATAACCTATAAATGCTATTTTGTATGCTTTTTCTGACTAAACAGCCATTCGTTTATCCAGCCTAAGGTCCGATCCCAGTGATACCAATGTATATATTAGTGGATATAAAAAAAAAAAAAAGAAGAAGTGTACACACCCCTGTTAAAATGCCAGATTCTTGCGATATAAAAAAATGAGACCTCAATAAATCATTTCAAAACTTCTCTCACCTTTAATGTGACCTATAACCTGTACAATTCAATTGAAAAACAAATCTGTTTGGGGAAAAAATAAAAAACATACAATACACTAGTTGCATAAGTGTGCACACCCGTAAACTAATACTTTGTTGAAGCACCTTTTGATTTAAATACAGCATTCAGTCTTCTTGGTAGGAGTCTATCAGCATGGCAAATCTTGACTTGGCAATATTTGCCCACTCTTCCTTGCAAAAGCGCTCCATATCTGTCAGATTGCAAGGGCAACTCTTGTGCACAGCTGTCTTCAGGTCACACCACAAATTTTCTACTGGATTTAGGTCTGGGCTCTGGCTGGTGCATTCCTTCTGGTGAAGCCATTCTTTTGTTGATTTGGATACATGCTTGGGGTCATTGCAGTGTTGAAAGGTGAAATTCCTCTTCAGCTTTCTAGCAAACGCCTGAAGGTTTTGGGGCAAAAGTGACTGGTATTTGGAACTATTCATAATTCCCTCCACCTTGACTAAAGCCCCAGTTCTACCTGAAAAAAAGCAACCCCAAAAGCATGAGACTACCACCACCATGCTTCACCGTGGGGATGGTGTTCATTTGGTGATGCAAAGTGTTGTTTTTGCTCCACAACGTACCTTTTGGAATTGTGGTCAAAAAGTTCAACTTTGATCTCATCAGACCACAACACATTTTACACATGCTTTAGGGAGACTTGATGTATTGTTTTGCAAATTTTAGCTGGGCCTGGAGGTTTTTCTGTGCAAGAAGAGGCTTTGGTCTTGCAACCCTACCCCATAGTCCAGACATATGGAGAATACGGGAGATTATTGTCACATGTAGTACACAACCAATACTTCCTAGAAATTCCTGCAGCTCCTTCAGTGTTGCTGTAAGTCTCTTTGGAGGCTCCCTGACCTGTTTTCATCTCGTCTTTTCATCAATTTTGGAGGGACGTCCAGTTCTTTGCAACGTCACTGTTGTCCCATATTTTCTCCACTTTTTGATGACTGTCTTCATTATGTTCCATGGTACATCCAATGCTGTGGAAATGTTTTTGTACCCTTCTCTGACTGATGCCTTTCAACAATGAGATCCCTTTGATGCTTTGTAAGCTCTCTGCGAACCGTGGCTTTTGCTGTAGCAAGCAACTGAGTAAATGTCAGGAAAATCCTACTAGGACAGCTGAACTTTACTTGGGGTTCAAGTCTCTTTAATTCATGGCAGGTGTGTACCCAAGAAGACCGAATGCTGTAATTAAATCAAAAGGTGCTTCAACAAAGTATTAGTTTAATGGTGTGCACACTTGCATTTTCCCCTAACAGATTTGTTTTTTCAATTGAATTGTACAGGTTATAGAGCATATTAAAGGTGGGAAAAGTTTTGAAATGATTTATTGTGGTCTCATTTTTTTATATCACAAAACCTGGCATTTTAACAGGGGTGTGTACACTTTTATATCCACTGTATGCGCAAGTACACACACACACATATATATATATATATATATATATATATATATATATATATATATATAGATAGATAGATATATATGAGGGAGAGAGTGAGTGAGTGTCTAAATCATTGCTGTTTCACAATGCAGCTGTATTATCTACAATGTAATTACATATACATACTGTACTACAGCTCGTTTATTGGGACAGCAGCAACAGCTCACAAAATGTTTAGTACATTGTTCAAAAAAGTCACCATAACTGAAATGCGCAGTTTAAGTTCAGCTGGAGCTATCTCAATCAGTACAGCACCCTGCTAGTTTCAGCTCGTTCTGTGGTAACTGAATGGATAGACTATCGCCACTGAATACATAGAAATTAATACGGGATAAGCACTTCTACAACTTCTTGAACATTCCAACTGCCTCGTGTCTCAGTTTCAAACTTTAAACAGCACTTAATTTTCCTCTGAAGCATTTACATGGTGCACCACTGGGAATTACATTTGACAATCTGCATTTTTTTATTTTTTCTTAAAAAGGGTTTATTGTTCACAAAGATTTCTTATAGTTTGTAGGTAAAGTGACAGCAAAATTCTCAGCAAGTGACAATTTTTTTAAGATAATGGCAAGCAGCTGAAATGGAACATTAAAACAGTAAATTCTGCAACGAAGAATTACAGGAACAGAACGGGTTTCAATTCCATTTAGGGGAGAAGGAACCAAAAATCTTTATTCTCCTTACCCTATGTGAGCTACTAATACCTCCCACCTCTTTATTACCAGACAGACATTGAGGGAAGAAAACAAGTCAAGCAAGGGATAGGGGCCCTTCATCCAGAGGACTATCTTCAGACAGTTTGAAATGACATGCCCAACATCATACTCTAGCACTTCAAAATGTATTTGCAGAACACAAAGTCCAACAGTTATGGCTCATGTCAGTCACACTAAAGAAGTCCCGAGTGGGGACTACAGACAACTCTAAAAATCAAATGACATTAGAAAAACTAGGGAAACTGCATAACTGCAAAAAATTAACGGAAATGTGTATGTAGGTTTATGGGTGTGTATATATACACACACACACACACACATACATACATAGAGAGGGCAGGCAGGCACGCACACACACGTAGATAATGACACTTTATACTCAACATCCCCAAAGAAACCTATAAAAATAGGACTAGGAAAATAGTCACATGAAACTCTTACTGCCAATGCCTGCCTCTTTTAGGAGTGTTGTTTAACTCCAACCCAGCCCAGGAACTGCAGGGTGAGGAGATGGAGATACGAAACAAGTACCACTTCACGCAAGGTCAGCACAACTAAAAAAGGATTAAATGCTTGTACACTAAACTTCTGAACACAACACTTAGGAGCAAGCAATAAACATTTCTTACCTTCTTGATTTCTATTTCTTCTTTTAATTCTGTAATTCTACTTGTATTTCTTGCAAATGTGTTAATCTTCCGCTGATCTTCAAAAGTGACATTTACATCTTCAGCCTAAATAATAAAATATGTTGTTACAAGTTTAAAAACTCCTAGATTCAGCTACACTATAAAGGAATTACAGTTAAATACAACAGACTGCTATTATAAAAACTGTTAAAAAAAGATCAGAAAACAAGTCATGAGAAACCATCACATGTACATTGGACTCAAATCACCACCACAACAACAAAAAAATCCAAGCAGACACCAAGTCCATTCAAGAGTATGGGTTACCACTTGCCACCAAGCAAATGGTTATGAATGTCAACGTCAGAAATTCTGAAAGATATTAAAAAAAAAAAAAAAAAAAAACACTATGCCGAGATGATTACAAATGTCAAGCCCCTCCCCCATAGATGTGTTTATAATGAGAACATTACAACATTCGGACACAAACTTGAAAATTAACTTAAAAAAACAGAACAATTTAATTATATACTGACACATATACATTCCTTTTAATTACTTACTTGCCTGAAAATATGAAGACAAGGCAAACTGATACCAGACCATCTTTAAAACAAAAAATCGCAATAACCCATTAAGGGTGGCGATGTTGCAGAGATCACCAAAAGGCAATCTTTAGTTTTTTTTAACAAGTTCTTTTGACTTCCTTTAAAGACCATTGCTGCCACAGCAACCTAGTCATGCATCATCTTCCAAGACATCATCTGTATGTGGAAGAGAGAGAGTCTGAATTAACAAAAGTCTTCTAAAATGAACAATACTGCGTGCATGCATGCATCTAGGCGTTTGTCAGAAGTTATCGGACATGGGGGAGTGGCCAAGGATGTCAACCAGATAGCAGCATTGCATCACTGCTCTGCCTTAAAAGATTTTTTTTCTGACTGCATTTTAACATCTTAATACAAAAAGATTACTGAGGATATATAATTAAGAAGAATTTTCAACTTTTAAATCCCTTTTCTGGAGATAATTCCTGTCAAGTTTCACAGACAGGACACAGATCAAACAGAAACAGAAATGAGTCATTCAAGACAGTTCCATGAAGAATGAATTACAAATAATTACTACCAACACTCAAGAGCTCTCATTAAACATGCATAACTTGGAAAAAAAATTATGGAGAATATGGAAAAAGAAAGTAAGAAGCAGATTGATGACCTGAAAGAAATTATCACAAAGCATTCTGATCAAATAGCTACAACAGAAGAATATGTTAATGAGATAGATGGAAGACAAACGGAGAATGAAAATAACATAGGATTTCTTACTGAAATAAAATAACCTGCTGTTAGAAAAAGTGGAAGACTTGGAGTGTAGATCTCAAAGAAACAACATTAGAATATATGGAATACCAGAGAAAATGGAAGGGAACAACATCCATTTTTAAATGACTGGCTACCTAAAGCTCTAAATCTTCCAGAAGCCTTAGCATTTGGGATTGAGAGCGCCCACAGGTCCTTATCAAACATTCCCCTTTCCAAAAATCCAGCATCTCCAAGATCAATTATAGTGAAGTGAAGTTCCTGTCAACACAAGACAAAGACTTAATACTGAAAACTGTGTGGTCAGGAAATCCAGTTCAAGTTAATGGGAAGACCATAAGATTTGATAATGATTACACTGCCACTGTGATAACAAAAAGGAAAGCTTGTGTACAATTCATCAAAAATCTAAAATAAAAGTTGACAAAGCACAGATTTTATTTCCTGCCAGAATAAGAATCTGTCTTCCAGAAGGACTGAAAATAACCTTGAGAAGCAATGGAGTCAGAAAAAGCAACTTATTAGATGAAGTTGAAGACGTGGACCTCTTCTTACCTAGTCTGAAAAGACAAGCAACTAAAGATTCTATAAGCTCCTGTGACAAAATAAGTAAGAAACTCAGAGTCAAGTAGTGTGTACCCCCATTCACATTACACTTTTAAACAAGAACATTTTCTTCAAAACCTGGACAATAACCAACTTGTTAAGGTAAGATTACTTAATTTTATATTATACCATGACCACCCATTAATATTCCAAAACGTGCACGCTGGTTGGCCAGCGTGCATGTTGTAAATCGACTTATACTAATGGAAAAGGGTCCGGTCGCCCGGACTTTTTCCATTAGTATAAGTCTTTTTAAAAACACTGTCTCGCTATGTTAAAGGAGTTTAACATAGCGACACAGGTTTAAAAAAAAGCAACGGATATCTCCTTTAACATAGCGACACAGTGTGTAAAAAGCAACGAGATCTTGCTTTCTCCGTTGCTTTTGGCCACAGCTCTGATGTACTGCGTAGGCATAGTTAACATTAACTATATATCTAATTGGAAACACACACATAAAATACCCTGCTTTATAATAATACTAATGTTATGGATTAAGAGTTCCTCCCAGACAATAATAATAAAATACTTTTAGTTATAAATAAAAACACTAATTACACTCCCTTTGTCAATTTTAAATAACTTCAAGAAGAAAATGCATAGCAATTACACTTTCAAGTATCATTTATAACAGTCCCTATAGCTTGCAAAAAAGAATGCATGGACTCTTATAATATACATAAAATAAATGAATGAAAATGGACTGGATTTCTGGAACCAATTTTTAAACAATAATAATGTCCATAACTCAAATTATCTTATAACTAGATACAACATAAACCACAATAATTGGCTAAATATACAAATATTTAAAAATATATATTTCTAATGAATTAAAAATTATCTGGAACCCAAACACAAGTGCATTATCTAAAATACTCTCTTTTGTGAGTTAAATACATTAAACAACAATAAAAATATATCTTTGTCAAGAATTTACAAAATGCTAAGAGCGGAAATGCAAATTCAAGATGAATCCTTATGGAGTTTTTCATTAAAAGTTAATAAAAAAATTCTCTCTGAAAATGAAAAACAACCAATATTCAAGTCTATCAATAACATCTTTTATTTCCTGGAAACTCTTTACATGGAAATGCATACATAGAAGCTCACATCTCAAAGTTGCCTTGATAGCAAATAAAGATATTGCAGAATGTTGGAGATGTGGGGAAAGATTAGAAACATAAATTGTTAAATACTAAGTATTTTAGACTGACTTTAGGAATTTTATAAAAGTGTTATGGTCAGATAAAAGCGAATTATCAGATTATGTGTTATTACTTAATGCACCAATGCCAACCTGTATTCTAAGAACTCAATTACACCTTCTCTGGTCTCGTCTTGCAATTGCAAGGAAAATTATTACCTCAAACTGGAAGAGCAAATGCCCCTCTTTTACAGACTTTATTAGCGAAGACTATTTGTAATAGGGAAATACAAACGATAAGAACTACAAATGTTACAAAAAAATGATCATGGTTAAAACTTAAAAAAAACTTATAGATAAATGGAATTGTATCTGCTATTTTACTTTATCTTATTTGTTTTTATAGTTGTTTACAAATTTTATATACATATATATATATACATACACATACATACATACATACACACATACACACACACACACACAATATGCTTATTGTTTTACTAATATGTATTTTTACAAAAAACTTAAGTTATTAATAAAAAGTTATCGGACATATTTTTTCATACTATTAATCTAGGTTTTCAAGAATACAGCAATCTCGAAGACCAAGAATCTAACAGTAGATAAGCATCACATGGCCCACCTAGTAAATTATTTTCCTTAATTAAGTAAATTGTAAATCCTAGTTAGTCTGTCACGAACTGCCCTTGGTCTCTCCCATGTGTACAGCCACAGATTCTTCCATAGCTCTTAACTCGGGGCTATTTAGTCCCTGCTCTACCACCAAATTTGTTAATTACCTCCAAATTATGTCCTTTTGTATTAGTACATCTTTTTCATACAAATTGACATAAGTATGAAGGGAAACATGACAGAGTGCGACACAGCAGAAAGTGTTAAGTACTTCAAGGGGAAAAGTCATAGTACAAGTGCTTTCAGACATTCTCTGAATAATTTCTTATGAAGGCCAAGAATGATTTTGTTATTTTCCTCTGCAATGGCTGTTGTAAGCTACTGTGGATATGGCGTATGAAGAAATGTATCACGTACTTCAGACAAGATCTAAATGATTGCCTGTGGACCAAGTTAACCCAATTCTTGCATTCAATGGCAATACCGTCAAGGAGTCACAGCATCCCATCAGACTTTGACGTGTATCTCACTATTAGACCTCACTGCTGGAGTCTCTCTTTCTCAGACCGCCTTTAGGTCATCTATGTAATTTCCTTCATTTTTCTACTGCTGTTGCTTCGTCTTCGACTTACTTCTTCCAAATGAACTACTATGAAACTGATTCAAGAAACTGTATGCGAGACAGTCCTCCTACTGTCCTCTCTCCTACACCTCTTAAATGTACATCTTGTAAATTTTTGTGGCATCCATAAAAATACTTTTCCACCACACCTCCTACTCAGTCAGCTAAAACTTTGTATGGAACCTCACTAATAAAATGTCCTTTCTATAGAGTGGGTTTCATTTTCTATTTTCTCCGACTCTGTTACCTTACTGTCCACCAGTTTTGAATGTCACATTCTAGCATCTACTCTAAAGCTAATTTGTAGAAAAACACAGCAGATGACCTGAATTTTGTAGAAACTGGAGGTGGGCAAGTATGAGAGGACATACAAACCCTTATGTCACCCAGTGGATAGCCACCCTGATGGACCTCCTGCATAACCGCAAAACAAATGGCACCAGAATTACCTGTTCTAAAGATAAACCTTGCCTGTGATATAAACAGGACCTGCTGGAGAGACTGGTATGTACCTCAGAGACTACCTTTCTTTGGAACAGGCTCCCATCCATGTGAAGCAGATCTCCTCCTTAACCTAATTCAAGTGTAACGTGGACAGCTGGATGGGGAACAGGAAATTTGTCCCTAGTTTGGCACCTACGTCCCTAATGGACACAGGCAGTCTGTAAATAGTTCATCTCCCAGGCCACTTCTTACACTCATCAAGGGAACCAGAACTTCTCAGAGATTTGGGATGCATAGCTAGGCTTAATAATGATACACCCATGAGCCTATGGAAGCGAATGGCCATTGTCTACTTCCGCATTGGGTGGGGTAGGGTCTTGATATGGCTTGCCACATGGTTGACACTTGGAGCTCTGGGTGTCTACCCTGTGGAAGCCAGAGTCTACACAGCCTGTGCTGCTATGTGTAATGACCACATTGAGCCAAGAGGAATCCTGAAAGGGCAGCTACAGCAGACTTCAGAAGAACCACCACAGGGGAAGGGGGTGCTTCAGTGGGGAGAGAGAGTTGGCTACCCCAGTTGTACAGCAAGGCTGGCCTATTCACTACAAAACAGTTCTCGGAACGGGTGTTTGGGCTTAAGGGGGGCATTCCCAGGCAAGAACGAATGTACCATAGGGCTCTTGCCTGCCGGATGCAAATGGAGGAGCCACTGGGCTCAGTCCAAGACGTAGATGTGTGCGTGTATAAAACAAAGAAATACACAAGTAATTAAAGAGGTCTGGATCAACCCAAAACATAGATAACACTTGGTGTCCCCCCTCCCCCACTTGCACTACATGCGGGCCCACTACGCCAATCCACATATCTACAGTTAACAAGCAAATATATAAATGGAAGACAATAAATGCTCTACACTGTAAATGTTACATGTAAGACACTACACCACTGCAGTTTCCAGATGTCTGTTCTAACTTTACCTTATTTAAATGTAGAAATAAGTGAGCTGGGCCACAAATGTCATCTTTCAATAAAAACGTACCAATTCAAAACAGGTGTACAACAGGTCAGATCAACAGACAACTAAGAGTACACAGCAATATCACTACTTAATACTGTCCAAAAAAAAAAAAATAAAAAAATCACAAACACCACTGCATCCAAAATTTCAACCCCTTCAATGACTTACAGGGTACAACTGTCTCTGCTAATACACTCCTTCACATTACTGAAAGAGTTGTATATAGAACTGCAGCAACAAAACAAAGACACCGTTTAAAAAAAGAAAAAGAAAACCAAAATGTCAATAGTAGATCCAAACTGGAGTCACCACACGGGAAAATCAAGTAAAAAACGTCCTTTATTTTTCCATAAGAACACACAAGCGCTTTCACGTAGATGTACTACGCTTCATCAGGTGTAAATAATAAAAACAAATGAACTGCCTTTATACATAGCTTTTCAGCGGGAAAATCAAGAAGCCAGATTTCAATAAACTAATAATTAAAACAGTTAATGTTGTAGTTAAATCGGCGATGACCCATGTTTAAAAAAGTAATAAATATTATACTTGAACATTCATTTAGCAACAGAATTTCCAATAGTCTTTAAGTGTAGTACATTAAATAAATAATACACAACTAAAACATACTGCACTAAGCCGATGTTAGTCTAAGTGAATTAAAAACTGTCAATACTAGCTTGCGGTTTACCAAGCGCATATTCAAGATGTAAAGAATCTTCTTGTTTGTTTTACCCAGTGACATTACATTCAAATAATCAGGATACCAGCTAATATAGTGCAAGAAATACCACTGAATACAAAATACATAATGCCACATTCAGATCAGTTGCTCTACCTTTCACAAAACCAGTCAGCATATGCCACGGTAATAAAGTGATGTTCACTGTTACGACCAAGATGTACAACTCTTACAATTAAAAGTAAGAGGTGTCTTTTGTTGAGATAATACAAATTACATCCTTCAGGGTCTGACAAAAGGAATGGATTTGTCAAGTCTGGGGGGGGGGGGGGGGGCATTTCTAGCAACATAACAGCTGTGTTATGAAAATTTACAGAGAGTTTATTATTCTGCAGTGAATTCCACAGCAGTGCTAAAGCATTAGAGTGTGGTGTAGATACTTTATCAAATTCTAAGGGAGATCATTGTCCCTTACTATTTTCTGTATTTATCAAAGTGCAGCCTACTGTGGGATGCGTATGTTAAGGCTACTTTTTTCTGATAAGAGATCCATTTCCTGAGTAACCTGGAAATCATGAGCAGACTTGAGTGGAGAAATTGCACTACTGAAGTTTTTGTACAGTATTAAACAGCTGACTTCTAAGTTGTAAAAATAAACCCCGTCAATAGTCCATTTTATTCTGTTTTTGAATATTTAATTAGTAAACCAGTACAATGTAGTTATTGTACTATATATTGTGCGTCAGATCATATAGGTTCATAAGTTCACAGATAATTACTAAGCTACTGATCGGTCAGGATCTTTAAAGCCTAGTCTTGTACTGTATGACATTTTTAGCCTCTGTAATTTAAATACTGTATATCTGAATTAGTCCACTCTGTTTTATCATAATCTAGGAGCTTTTCTACCCAGGCCACCATCGAAAATGAGTTCTTGCTGGCCCAGTTGGACTTTCCAGGTAAATAAACAAATTCAAATAAAAATAAAGTATGAATAATACAGAGCTGGGCAGAACACGCTACCCCTATCCATAAGGAATAAGGGTGGTAAACAGGGGGTAAAATTTGCAGCTTCCCATCTATTCTTGTCAAAGCCATTGTTCATTTTCTAAAACAATTAAAAGTTTGAATAGCAAATGTCCATGCAGAAAAATCAGGTGGTTAATGGTTAGCAGCAGACCTAAACACAATATAGAGTATAAAAAGCTAGCAGCAGACCTAAACACTAGTATCAAAAGCTAGTCATAGTGAAAGAAACAGAAGTTGATGGCACGGGGCTACTTCAGGATCAGTTGTTGAGCCATTGCAGCTTACCATAATTATGCGATATAATCAGGCATATAAGATGTATTCATTTAAAACTAATCTTAAAACTGCAAGGACATAAGTCATTCAATATCAGTGATATGATGATTGAGTGATATATGCACCTAAAGAGTACTGTGTTCATTTCTCAGAATTTTGGAGAATATTAACTCACAAAACAGTCAGCATATCACTTTGGAGAAAAGAAAGAAGGAACATGTTAAGGCTACATAAAACAATGATAAAATGGTTACAATTTTGTAAAGATGGTGAGAAGATAGCATGGATAGTAGACGGTTAGTTGACATTTTATTTATACCATTTGCTAATCAGGTTGGTCCACTGGTTCAAAGATCCTTTACAAGCACAGTCCTGGCCGTAATACAACAAAGAAAAACAATACAGTCAGTACTTACTACTCTATTGATCTGGGACACCTAAATAAACTTAGTCTTACATTCCCATGGTTATTTTAGTCCTTATATTTTGTGTAGGATTACTCCAGAGGTTGCAGAAGGAAATGTAGGGCATTTCTGTCCTGATCATGAGACATGGGTCCTAAACCGGAATCAATTTTCCATTGTGAAAATTATGTTGAAAGGTTTAGTACTACACACACATATTCAGTTCAATATGTCCAGTAAGACAAGACACCAATACAATCAGGTGTAGTCGAATACAATCTTGGGATTATGAATATTCTACAGATGCATTAAATTAAGGCTAAAACTGGTGACTGCCAGCTCTAGAAATATGTTACTTAAGCTTACTACAAGGACATTAAAATGCTTAACATCTTAGTAAAGAAATAATATTAACCTAAAAATTACTTTTAAACTGAATTGTCCATTTTGATCATAAAATATGTAGTAATGCAACAGCCTACAAAAATCTCCTTTTCCAAGTTGGACTTTCAGAAATTAACAAATTCATTACTATTATAAATAAATAATTTAGAAACTGGGATATTTTTCATCCTGTTTTCATGGAGCAAATCACACTTATTTGTTTCTTATAGGACCGGTTTAGCAGTTTAATGAATGACAGTCATTTATGCCTCAAATAAGGCCTGGGGGAGTATTTTAAACAGATGGAACCATTTTAAAAATGTTCACTCTGCACTGGAGACTGTAAAGGGTGACATATATAATGTACTTGAATGTTTTGCAGTGAATATGAGACATTCCTAAGTTATTAAGTGATACAGCTGCCATGCATAAATCTGAAGTTAGTTTATTCACTGACAAAGTTGCTCTACCTTTCACAAAACCAGTCAGCATATGCCACGGTAAAATGTTCAGTTACGACCAAAATGTCAGCTTCAATTAAAGTAAGAGTTATTTGCCTAGATACAAATTACATTCAGGTCTGAAAAGGAATGATTTGTCAGTCTTGGCATTTTAGACATAAGCTGTGTTATGAAATTTACAGGAGTTTATTATTCTGCAGTGATTACAGCAGTGCTAAAAGGTGTGGTGTACTTATCAAATTCTAGGAGATCTTGTCCCTTACATTTTCTGATTATCAAATGCAGCCTACTGTGGGACTATGTAGCATAATCTTACAATAGATCTTTTTCTGATCTGGCAAGTCCTGGGTTTAATACTGAAAGCATGCTTAATGTGACTTAGATTATTAATTCTTACTACTAAACATGACTATTTCATAACCGTTAATAGCATTCCTTGTCGAAATAAATAAATAAGCAGTAAAATTATCATGTCCCTACCTAGATACATCATTCTAAGTGCATAATGACAAATAATTTTCTTACAATAGTGGATACATCCTGATCAAAAGACAGTTTATTGTCCATGTAGTTTACCAGGTCCCTAACTACAAAATCAAGTTTCAGAGGTGTGCTGCTGATGTAATAGCTGCAAGGGATGTCATGCTTGCCAAAGCAGACTATTACACATGTTTTGGCATTTACTTTTAGTCCAAGGGTATGACACCAGCTACTTTTTTGGTACATCTTGAGGATTTTGGTATCCTCTGAAGAGTTTATGATAGTACCAAGTTGGTGAAATCACAAACTTTTTATGTTAGATTTGACCCCTAGAAGTAAATAAAGAAAAAAAGCACACTGAACAACTGGAGAAATGGTCACCATTCCTGTGTTACACACCCACAAAGGAAAAAGAGAAATCCACAAATCTCAAAACACCAATTCCACGAGAAGTTTATTTGTTAGTGCTTTCATGCACCTTCAATACGTGCACTTCCTCAGACAAAACTTCGGCATCAAGCCTTCCAGGGAATAATCATGCACAAGAATGGGGTACCTTGCATACATTTCACTACATTCATTATTTATCAGTGAGTCAAGAAAATTAAAATCTAAAAAGTGCATACTGAGCAGTAAAGTGCTTCAGAAACATTCAAAGTGCATCAAAACATATAAAGTACAACCCCTTACAATCCTATTGCATTTAACATAAGTTTTATGCCACTCCCAGGGTACACAAGGACTTAAATCCCCCTGTGAGACCCATAGTGTTGGGGTGGAGGGATATCTCCAGAATATTTGCATTTTTTTTTGGATGCACAGTTGAAAGAGCATTTGAAGTGTGTCCATTCACACATTAGAAATGGTAAAGAACTCACAGACACTTAGGGAGGTACTGAGTGGAAAGAGGATTTTTTCTGGGCAACTGTTGATGTTAAGTCCTTGTATACCAATTTCTCATCTGTGGGGTCTGGAAGCAGTAGCCAGACTACTGGGGGCAGGTCCCAGAACAAGTTATATTTTACAGCTGTTGGGAGTTTGCACTGACACACAATGTATTTAATTTTGAGGACAATTTTTTTCTACAGAGAACAAGAACTGCTATGAGGGCATCTTTTGTCCCCATCTTATGTCATAATTTTTAAGTTTTTTTTTTGAGGAGAGCTGTCTTTATAAGAATACATATTTTTTTGGAAAATGTTATAGTTTTCAAAAGCTATACTGATGATTTGTTTTTTTATATGTAGGGGGAAGATTAGTCTTTTTGAACAGTTCATGTTGGAACTAAATCAGAATCAGTATGGCATCACAGTATCCTATCAAACTCACAGACATAAGATACAGTTTCTAGATTTGGAGTTCTTTGTGGATAACGACAAGCTAGTGTCTTTTAAACCATTTTATAAGGAAACCCCGTTAATAGTCCATTTTATTCTGTTTTTGAATATTTAATTAGCAAACCAGTACAATGTAGTTATTGTACTATATATTGTGTGTCAGATCATATAGGTTCATAAGTTCACAGATAATTACTAAGCTACTGATCGGTCAGGATCTTTAAAGCCTAGTCTTGTACTGTATGACATTTTTAGCCTCTGTAATTTAAATACTGTATATCTGAATTAGTCCACTCTGTTTTATCATAATCTATGAGCTTTTCTACCCAGGCCACCATCGAAAATGAGTTCTTGCTGGCCCAGTTGGACTTTAAATGAGTTCTTGCTGGCCCAGTTGGACTTTCCAGGTAAATAAACAAATTCAAATAAAAATAAAGTATGAATAATACAGAGCTGGGCAGAACACGCTACCCCTATCCATAAGGAATAAGGGTGGTAAACAGGGGGTAAAATTTGCAGCTTCCCATCTATTCTTGTCAAAGCCATTGTTCAAATAATAATGGAGTAATGGAAGTACTTTGCTTTACCTGGATAGAAAGACAATTCCTAAGAAAATGTATTCTGTGATAAATATCTATCCCTCCAACACATTCTAGTTATTTTGCACAAGAGATTAAGATCTCAAGAAGGGGTTTATCCCACCACTGGACTTGCGGATATGTACCAGCTCAGTACAATACTGAGAAGAGAGAGAAGTATTTGAGATAGTCAGTGCAGTTTTTATTATTTAGGCCCTTGATTTTCTTGGTAAGAAAAGTGTCTTGGCTGTTCAAGGTGAATTGTGTTTGGATAGGTACACAAGGAATGGGGCATTTTACTCAATGATCAGCATAATCATTACAATAGATCTGATTTGGTCTAGTAGTGTGTTGCTCTGACTCTTGTGCACAGGGTCCTGGGTTCAATACTTGGCAGCTGTGCCTTTATATGTGCTTACTGTATTATGTAATTCTTACTACTCATAATTGGAGCTTTTCTTCCTGGGCCACCGCTGAAAAAGGACCTGTGTCCAGAAATAAATAAATAAGGCAGTAAAATTATCATGTCCCTGGACCTAGATACCATACACTTGCTAGCAAGCTGCATAATGACAAAGAATTTTCTTACAATAGTGGATACATCCTGATCAAAAGACAGTTTATTGTCCATGCAGTTTACCAGGTCCCTAACTACAAAATCAAGTTTCAGAGGTGTGCTGATGATGTAATAGCTACAAGGGATGTCATGCTTGCCAAAGCAGACTATTACACATGTTTTGGCATTTACTTTTAGTCCAAGGGTATGACACCAGCTACTTTTTTTGGGTAAGGCGATCTTGGATGATTTTGGTATCCTCTGAAGAGTTTATGATAGTACCAAGTTGGTGAAATCACAAACTTTTTATGTTAGATTTGACCCCTAGAAGTAAATAAAGAAAAAAACACACTGAACAACTGAAGAAATGGTCACCATCCACTTTTCCTGTGTTACACACCCACAAAGGAAAAAGAGAAATCCACAAATCTCAAAACACCAATTCCACGAGAAGTTTATTTGTTAGTGCTTTCATGCACCTTCAATACGTGCACTTCCTCAGACAAAACTTCGGCATCAAGCCTTCCAGGGAATAATCATGCACAAGAATGGGGTACCTTGCATACATTTCACTACATTCATTATTTATCAGTGAGTCAAGAAAATTAAAATCTAAAAAGTGCATACTGAGCAGTAAAGTGCTTCAGAAACATTCAAAGTACATCAAAACATATAAAGTACAACCCCTTACAATCCTATTGCATTTAACATAAGTTTTATGCCACTCCCATGGTACACAAGGACTTAAATCCCCCTGTGAGACCCATAGTGTTGGGGTGGAGGGATATCTCCAGAATATTTGCATTTTTTTTTGGATGCACAGTTGAAAGAGCATTTGAAGTGTGTCCCTTCACACATTAGAAATGGTAAAGAACTCACAGACACTTAGGGAGGTACTGAGTGGAAAGAGGATTTTTTCTGGGCAACTGTTGATGTTAAGTCCTTGTATACCAATATTTCTCATCTGTGGGGTCTGGAAGCAGTAGCCAGACTACTGGGGGAAGGTCCCATAACAAGTTATATTTTACAGCTGTTGGGAGTTTGCACTGACACACAATGTATTTAATTTTGAGGACATTTTTTTTTCTACAGAGAACAAGAACTGCTATGAGGGCATCTTTTGTCCCCATCTTATGCCATAATTTTTAAGGGTTTTTTTGAGGAGAGCTGCGTTTATAAGAATACATATTTTTTGGAAAATGTTATAGTTTTCAAAAGCTATACTGATGATTTGTTTTTTTATATGTAGGGGGAAAATTAGTCTTTTTGAACAGTTCATGTTGGAACTAAATCAGAATCAGTATGGCATCACAGTATCCTATCAAACTCACAGACATAAGATACAGTTTCTAGATTTGGAGTTCTTTGTGGATAACGACAAGCTAGTGTCTTTTAAACCATTTTATAAGGAAACAGCGGTTAATACTTTTTGAGTGCAGACAGCATACATCCAGAACATTTACTTGATTCTCTCCCTTATGTAGAATTCAAGCGCGTTAGTGCCAATGTTCATGACAGAACCACATTGGATGGGAATTTAACATTGTTAGATGCAAGTTGGCGAAGAGATAGTATTCTAGCCAGGTGTTAAATAGGGCTGAGGAAAAAGGGAGAAAGCAAATTTGGTCAGAGAGTATGGAGTCATGCAATATATCATGGGCGTTGAGATCATCATAAAGTGGGCAAGGAGGATATATTTAAATTTTCCCCTTTTTCAGCTACATTGAAGGCGTTAGTGCACAGGTTTTGGCCTATTATACAGCAGGGTGAGGAAGTGGGCAACATTTGGGCAAGGAGGATATATTTAAATTTTCCCCTTTTTCAGCTACATTGAAGGCGTTAGTGCACAGGTTTTGGCCTATTATACAGCAGGGTGAGGAAGTGGGCAACATTTTCAAGGACAGGGTTGATTTTCTCATAGTAGATTTTACAACCTGAAGGAATTATTGAACAGTAGGGTAAGTAGGATGAAAACTGGTTCTAACACAGGAGGCACCTTTAGATGTGGAAGGTGCAAGGCGTGTGACAAAGTCAAGAACATTTCAGGTACTTTGACCAATGGAAAGAAATTCATTGCCCTGGGGTCCTACAATTGCAGCACCAGTGGGGTTGTTTATGCCATTGGATATGATTGTCTACCTGTAAAGTGGTATAGAGGCCAAACCAGAAGAATGGTGAAATGGGGCATTTGGTGGGGTGTGAGGCATGTTAGGCTTAATAATCCTGTGGCCCAGCATTTCCACGCTGTTCACAATGGTACACAAGGCATGGAACATGGGTGCATTTTGTTAAGAATGAAAAGTAGATATATGAATTTTGAAACTTTGTGGCCCCATGGGCTTAATATGGAGTTAGATTTACATGTATAGGATGAAATGTTTTAGTATGCATTATTTTATAAATGCATAGATATATAGGATGAATGATCTATTTGTTAATCTAAAGATGTATAGGTGCATTGGCATGAACTTCTTAAACTATTTAATTAAATGCAACAGGAATGTAAGGGGTTGCATTTTAAAAAGTTTTTTGATTCACTTTAAATGTTTCTGAAGCATTTTAATTGCTCAGGATGCACTTTAGATTTAAATTTTCTTGACTCTTGATTAATTGATCAACCATTGTAAGGCAACATGTTTTAGTATTTGTTAATCTAGAGATGCACAAGTGCATTTGTATTAACTTCTTAAAATTATAATGTTAAATGCAACAGGAATGTAAGGGGTTGCACTTTATATGTTTTGATGCACTTTAAATGTTTCTGAAGCACTTTACTGCTCAGGATGCACTTCAGAATCTGATTAACCGATCAATTATTGTATAATTGAATTGAAGAATATAGTGAAATTTATATAAAGTACATCATTCTTGTGCAGGATTATTCCCTGGAAGGCTTGATGCCAAAGTACTAGGAACACAGTAAAAGCGGATGGTGACTGTTTTTTCCAGTTTTCAGTGTGTTTTTTTCTTTCTTTTGTGAGTTGGTTCGTGGAGTGTTGTTTTTGGAGTTCCCTAGAAGTAAATGCCAAAGAGGGATCATAGGAAGTTACTAGGCTATTGGCCCCGAGGCCCTTACAAGCCTAGCCAAGAATTTAGCCCATGTTCCAGCAAGTCAGCACCCTATGCCACTGTTCAGCAGGGAGATAGGTGGAATCCCAGGGGTGTATTTTTTGGTCTGAGACTACTTTGTATGCCAGACAGGGTCACCTCTGAGGAATCTGTAGGAGACTGAGTAGAGGGACAGTGGTCTCTCCGGCTGCTGCATGTGCTTGGTGAGGTACATGCCGAAAGGGGCACTGTATTCAATAATTGGTCTTATAAGGGAAGAATACAGGAATGTTATGACCACCTTATCCCTGAATGAGATACCCTTAATAATGAGGTGGGCCATGTAGAAAGATTTTCATACAACGGAGGCAATATGGTGGCCAAAAGTCAGTTTGCTATCAACCTGGGTTCCCAAGTCCCTCACGACTGATTGTGTGCTTAGTGCCTTATTATTAATGTGATAATTTGTGGGGATGTCATTCTCCCCAAATGGGATGATGATGCATTTTTTGGCGTTCAGTTTGAGGCCATGTTTCTGGCACTAGTCATTTGGTGTAGACCCTTTTGGAGGATGTCCACATCACTAGGGAAATTAATGACAGCACCCAGCTTGATGTCTCTGCAAACTTTGTCAGCTATAGCCCACTAGATTTGGCCTGCACCTCCGAGAAGTATATCCCAAACAGCAAAAGCCCCAAGACCAATCTCTGGAGTACACTGCCTGTTACAGGTCTACTACTTGAGGTGGCCTCCCCTATTTTGACTAGGTGGGTTCTGTCAGTAAGCCAGTTTGTTACCCATCTAGTAACATATGAATTGATGCCTAGTTGAGAGAGTTTATCTATTATACCCGAATGGGGAATAGTATCGGACACCCACGCCCTGGCCCAGCAATCAAGGAGCCTCACTCCTCACCACTAACACCAGTGAGGGATGTCTCATATAGGAGGAAAGGATAACAAATACACACAGCAAAGTGCAATTTCCCTTAAGAGCAAACAGAGATCAGTCAGACCAGGGCTGGTCGCTCCCTTGCTCTCCAGGTCCCCAATAAGACTCGCCACTGGCACAGCTATAGTGTCCAGATCTCAGCCTAGTGGGCATGCTAAAACCTCCAGCACCCTCTCTGTCCAACCAGTGCTTTGTGTCCCTGCCCAAGTAGCTGACACACATCCACTTTGAGAAGAGTTTATACAACCACACAGGCACTCCTGGAGAAGGCTGGCACAGGTTCTCCAGCTGTGCCCCTTTTCCCCCAGACTATACAGTAGTACCAGCTGCCACCACCCACTAATATTTATCAGCTACTCAAAGGCCCTTAAAAGGGTGTCCAATTACTGTGCCAATTGTAGTATAGACCAGGGCTAAAGCTATTGAAGTAGCTTTGTACAATTTACCAAAGACATGCAAATACTCTAAACAGCTTAAATTATCTCTACAAAAACAGCCACAGTTGAAAGGGTTTAAAAATATTTAATAAATAGTAAAAACACAAGACAATACTTTTTACTACACAGTGCTAGTCAAGAGTTCAGAGATCACAGAGAAATACTTAAAATAATTCAGTAGTACAGTTCTGACATCACAGAAAAACACAGTCTAATCTTTTCCTGGGGTTCCCAGGCTAACAGGCTACATTCTTTAGTAAGCTCACACCCGGTCAGGAAGCAAAGCCATTAAGGACATTTATGCATGCAAACTCTGGCCATTAACTCTGGTCTTAAAACAACAGCAAGAATTCCATCATCTAGACCGGCCAGAGACGTGTTTACATCAAAGGGTCACAGCATGCTTTACTTGGTCAGCGGAGTACACAGTTGTTACATTTTTTTTCAGTTCCACATGTAACACTATTTGTACCATTTAAGACAACAAGCCTGTGGTTTACATTCTATCTGGCTAGGCTGGCAGCGTTCACCTATCTTCGTCCAATCTTTGCATATCTCCCTCCCTGGAGAACTCAAGCTAGTTTTTCAAGTGACCCTTGAGAAGCGCTGCTTGAGGGAGTTGGGTCCGAGTACACCTTACGCCATTTCCTGTCGACAGCCCATCTGCATTGGCACTGCTAATCTCACTGCGGTGCTGCAAGGACATATATGCTTGCAACCCCGAGCTCCATCTTAGCAACTTGGCATTTTGCTGGCTGGCTCTGTTTAACCATGTTGGGGGGTTGTGATCTGTCATAACAGTGAATTTCCTTAAATACAAATAATG
Source organism: Protopterus annectens (assembly GCF_019279795.1). Taxonomy (NCBI): domain Eukaryota; kingdom Metazoa; phylum Chordata; order Ceratodontiformes; family Protopteridae; genus Protopterus; species Protopterus annectens. The sequence goes on along the minus strand of NC_056746.1, from coordinate 1,016,749,049 downwards.
CTAAAGTTTCTGCAGTGCCCACACTATGGCTAGACATTCCTTTTCTACAGCTGCATAGCATTCCTCCCTGGGCTGGAGCCTACGACTGAGATAAACCACGGAGATAAACCACTGGGTGCTCTTCCCCCTCTGAAGAAATCTGGCTAAGTACAGGCCCCACCCCATGGTTCGAAGCATCCACCTGCACAACAAATTCTTTGCTGTAATCTGGACTGACTAACACAGGGGGTCCTCCCAAAACTTCTTTAAGCTTCTGGAATGTCTGCTCACATGCTGGGGTCCACACTACCTTATCTGGCCTGTTCTTCCTTGTCAGGTCTGTGAGGGGAGCAGCTATAACTGTGGACGAACTTTCTATAGTACTTTGCTGTCTCTAAAAATGCCCTCACCTGCTTTTTGGTAACATGTGTACGCCATGCCTGAAAGGCTTCCACTTTGACAGGTTCTGGCCTTATCTTACCACTCCCCACTCTATGTCCTAGGTAGGAGACCTCTTTACACCCACCTGACATTTGCTCAGCTTAATGGTCAACCCTTCCCTCTGTAGTTTGTCCAGCACCTCCCCATGTTGAAGGTGATCTTGCCAGGAATGGCTTAGATGGCAATATCATGTAGGTAAGCAAGGGCAAACCCTCCTGCTAGGATATGATCTACCAGCCTCTGGAAAGTCGCTGGGGCATTTCTTCATCCCAAAGGGCATCTTTGTGAACTCATACAAGCCAAAAGGAGCAACAAAGGCTGACTTCTCTAACACAGAGTCAAGGGCACCTGCCAGTAACCCTTGGTAAGATCAATGGTTCTAAGATACTTAGCCCTACTCAGCTGCTCTACAGCCTCATCTGTCCTAGGCATGGGGTAAGCATCTGACTCTATATGACTATTTAATTTCCTGTAGTCCACACAGAACCTGGTGCTGCCATCTTTCTTTGGCACCAGCACCACTGGGGAGGCCTAAGGACTGTTGGACTCTTGAAATGCCCCTAGTTCCAAGATCTCCTGTATCTCCTCACTCAGTCTGTTTGACTCTCTCAGGCACTCTAAAAGGGGCCTGCCCAATAGGCCTTTGGGGTCCTGTATCCACCTGGTACTGCCCCAGGTGGGTGCACCCTGGTTTCCCAGTGAACGTGTCCCCAAATTCCTGCAACACTGCTTGGATTTCTTGAATCTGGGTAGGAGAGAGCTGCTGGGACACTGCTACCCCTTCCACTGAGGTGTCAGCCCGAGCCTCACTGAAGAGATCAGTCACCAGATCTCCCTCAGACTCCTCCTGTAATCCACTGTAAATGCTTAGCACAAGGGCTTCCCTATCATGGTAAGGTTTCATCATTTTAACATGGTACAATTTGTGCCCCTGCCTTCTGCCTAGCAGTTCCACCATGTAGTTAACATCACTTACCTTTCTTACTACCTTGTAGGGTCCCCTCTCAAGCTGCTTGCAGCATCTGACAGGAATGAGAACCATTACCTGCTGTCCCACAGCATACTCTGTAGCTCGAGCATTCCTGTCATACCACACCTTTTTCTGTTGTTGGGCTTCTGTCAGATTCCCCTGGGCCAAGCCCATGAGTTCCCTGAGCCTTGTCCCGAGGTTCAGGATGTATGCTACAACAAACGCCTTGTGAGACTTGCACTCACCTTCCCACTCATCTCAAATTAAATCTAAAGGTCCCCTCTCACCTTATGCCCATACAGCAACTCAAGGGGTGAAAAACCTGTGGATTCCTTTGGACCCTCTCTGTAAGCAAACAACAGATGGGGCAAATATTTGTCCCACTCCCTCTTAAACTGATCTGCAAAATGCCCGTAGCATTGACTTGATTGTAGAGTTTAACCTCTCAACAAGATCATTAGTCTGGGGATGGTAAGGGTGGACTTCATGTGCTTCACCCCACAGGACATCCACAGACAAGCCAGCAGGTCTGACCTGAAATTGTCGCCTCTGTCAGTCAGTAGCTCTTTTGGGAAACCTACCCTGCTTAAAATCGCTAACAAAGCATTTGCCACCTTCTCTGCCACAATGGAAGACAAAGCCACTGCCTCAGGGTATTGTGTAGCATAATCCACTACCACTAGGATATACTTTTTCCCTGTGGAACTTGGGGTACTCAGAGGACTCACAATATCCATAGCTACCCTCTGAAACGGCTTCACAGGCAAAGGCATCAAAGGAGCTCTCAACTTGTCTCCTGCCTTGCCTACCTTTTGACACTTGCTCACAGGTCCTGCAGTACCCAATAGAAGTTCTGCATAACATGCCTCTTTGTACGTTTTATGCCCATATGACCTGCAAACGGAATATCAAGGGCTATGGCTAGAAGTGCCAGATGGTAGGCTCTAGGCACTACCAACTGCTGTTCTCTCACCTTCTAGCCCTCCCTCAGGGGTCCACACTCTGTACAGTAACCCTTTGTCCCAGTATACGGATTCCCCCTTACCTTGAGAATCAGGTGCCTCTCCAGCTACCTGCCTCAGGCCTTGCAATGTAGGGTCTGAGAGCTGAGCCTGTCTCACCTCTCTCCTTGTAACCCTTCCCAGCTCCCCTTCCACAGGACATCTGGCATCCTCTGACAGTGGTGCCTCACTTTCAGCCTGGGTACTACTACTCACCTCTACCTTTGCAGTCACTCTGTCCCAGGGCACATTAGTACCCGCAAGCAGCTGTGGCTCACCTTCAGTCTCACTGCTACAGGGTAGCTCCCTCCCTGAAGTAACCACCTCACCAGTCCTGGCTGCAAGTATGCAGTCTGTCTGGGTCTCCCCCAGGCTACCAGACTTACCTGCTTGTCTCCAAGCCTGACTGCGTGTAACTGCACAAACACATGGTACTGCCTCATCCAAATCCTTTCCTATCAGGACATCTGAAGGATGGCAGTTTGATACTCCTGTTGTCTCAAGACAACCTAATATTGGCATTTTGTCTTTCCCACTTACTGGCTCCCTCACCTTTTATTCCTCACCCTGCCTCTGTGGACACCTGTATGCGACATGGCCCCACTGGTAGCATTCAAAACATTTAACACCCTAGCTCCTGGATGTGTACCTAGACTAGTGGCTTCCCCTGCTACTGGCAGATTCTTTTGGGGCAGTCTGTGCTGCCCACTATGGGTACCTTTAGATCCATGAGCAGTACTGGGGGTCCCTTTCCTGTGCAGGGCTGCCCTGCTTGCCAGGTATAGGTCTCCCTTCTTCCCCAACTCATCTGAAGTGGCACATTGTCTATCAGCTAACCAGTATAATCAAAACATGCAACGTCAAGACATTTTTGACAAAACAGTTGCAGCTTTACCATGGAATAATGGAGTCAGGAACCATACCCAGAGCCTTTGGTCAACACCATACTGTTTGGATACTCTCTCAAACATATGAATGAAACTATCAAAATGATACACTTGAGCTTAAGCATGCAAATTCTAGCCATTAACTCTGGCCTTAAAACAATAGCAAGAATTCCTTCATCTAGACCGGCCGGAGCCGTGTTTACATCAAAGGGTCACAACATACTTTACTTGGTCAGCAGAGTGCATTGTTGTTACATTTTTTCAGTTCCACATGTAACACTATTTTTACCCTTTAAGACAACAAGCCTTTGGTTTACATTACTATTTACAGATGACATAATTATCTCCAAAAATCTTCACAGTATCGAAGGCCTTGGTCAGGTCAGGGTAGGCGGTGTACACAGTCTTCCCCTCATCTATGGCCTTGGTAACTGTCTGAAAGCAGTCGACCCAATTTAACAGGCATGACCTTCCCTTGACAAAACCAAACTGTGTGGGATCAAGTGTCTGGAGGTTGCCAATGTCCTTGTTAATGAGGTCCATGATAATCCACTCCCTGGCCTTGCAGATCAAGCTAATTAGGCTGATGGGTCTATAATTTCCTGGATTGGTGGACACTCCACCTTTGTGCAAAGGGATGACAGTAGCGGTCCTCCACTTGGCTGGGACAAAGCCGGTACTCAGGCTTTTGAATAGGGTGCCTAATGGTACTGCAAGTTCCTGCCTTAGTTCATGTAGGATGCAGCCTGGGATGTTATCGGGTCCCATGGATGCTGTATTTTTTGCCTTTGAGAGGGCAGTGATGACTTGCTCCCTAAAGATAAGGGGAGGGGGGCAGGTACTGGGGATGTCCTGTTTTACTGATGGGGGTGGACAGAGGAGTGAAGCTTTCACTGAATCTGTCTGCCAGCAAGTTGGCTATATCTACAGGGTTTGTGTATGTGGTATCCTTGACCACTAGTTCTGAGCAGATCTGTGTGCTTCCCTTGAGTTTGCCGACATGAAGAAAGCCATAGGACTGTCTTCTCGAAGATTCTTTGGAGGATTTCACTAGTGCTCTTATTTGCTTGTTCAGGCTAAGGAGAGAATGCTTCCAATTAGACACCTGCTCCTTCTTCTTGGTCCTGGACAACAATTTTTCCTTTTATTATAGAAGTTTATTCATTGTAGATGTCCACCATACAGGTTTACTCTTCCTTGAGGAGGAGGATTTCATCCTGTCTGGTATTCCTGCATCCCTCTTCCTTGAGGAGGAGGATTTCATCCTGTCTGGTATTCCTGCATCCATGCAACTATATAAATGCTCATATAACACTTTGGTTAAGTTTGGACAAGTGCCAGCTTTTGTGGATGAGGAGTGGGGCTGTAAATCTGTTTATATCTTCCCTCAGGAGGTTGTAATCAGCTTTGGAGAAGTTTTTTTGTTTGACCCTAGCTCTGTGTGTGTGTGTGTGTGTGTGGGGGGGGGGGGGGGTACTGACTTTGAAAGTGATTGCTTTGTGGTCGGATCTTACTAGGGATGATGTAGTAAACCAAAAATGAAGAACCACACTGAAGGGACAGAAATTCGTATTTAGTTAGCGCTTTCGTTTACTCAAACTAAGCAAACTTCAGACAAATTTCACAAGGTAAAAATACATTCCTTAAATAAGCACAAGTTACTTGACATCACCACAAATAATCAATCATTAATTAAAGGTCAGACACTGTAGGGATTCCGCAGTGGTTACTCATGTTGGTTAATACCAAGTCCAAGATATTTTCACCTCTTGTGGGGATGTCAACCAACTGTTCCAAAGCATTTGCATTGACGAAATCAAGGAATCTCTGGGTATTAATGTTTTGACATGAGTATTTCTTCCAATCTGTGGTTGAACAGTTAAAGTCGCCCAGGATCAGGGTTGAATCTGATTTGCACAGGTCCAGATAGGTGGTGTGGGCATCTTGAGTCAGAGCTGGAGGCCTGTACCTAGCTATCATTTGAAAAGGGGCCTTTTCAATTGTTAACTGCACCTGGACTATTTCCTGTGCAATGAGTTGCATACGGAGTAACAATCAGCTGAGACAGTTTTATCAACAATACCAGAGTGTATAATGATATAACAGGCCTTTGCAAGGTTCAGATAAGCAGTGTTTACCAAATTTCCCTTGTCCACTACTTCAGTAAGCTTCTGGAAGAGGTTGACCAGTTTAAGCAAGCAGGGTCTGCCCTTGTCATAACGGAAATACGTGCATTTTTGAGGCATAAACAACGTCACGCTGAAGTAAATAGAACAAGTTGTGCATCAACGTGGATTTTTCTGAATGCACAGCTACCACTCGATAATGCCCGCCCACTGACTACGGGACTTGTGGATGATGTGTCCCACTGCTTAATATCGCCAACAAGCCGTTCCATAGCTCTCAACTAATCAGGGACAAATCCCGCAATAATAAGGGACACTTTAGTACCAAAATAAGAAAATGTGAATACACACTTTCTAAAATCTACAACGCTAATTACTGTCATTATTTAGGAAGTGCAATTCATATTTTCAAAAGTCATAAATCTTAGAGGAAAAGAGCAAACATTTGACTCAAAACTTAGGGACAGTTCGATGGTATGAGACTCTACACATTTCCCAAAAGCCAGTAAGATTAAGTAAGTTTGCATTAATAAAAAAATGTTCTTCCTTAAATTGAACAATGTTTACCGCTAATGTAATCTATTGAGAAGGCGTTATACAGCGTTAAAAGCAGAAATCCGAAAGAATAAAAAGCTGGCAATCTCACAAGAACTATTCACACACACACACACACACCGTTTTCGCAGTCTTTACAACCACTGCGCAAACCACGTTTCTATTTTACTGAACACTATTCTCAGGATTACTATAAACAAACAATATGGTTATCTATACGCTAGTTAAATGCAAATAACTATTAGATTTACTTACAGCTTTCTTCATGGTGGCTGCCATCTTGAAATGATTAGCCTACCTTATGTAGGGATTACTGAGTTTTAATATCTTTTGTGTAAAAAAAAAAGGAAAGGTTTCATGTTGTACTTTCCCAGTATTTTAAAATAATAATAGTTTTCTAATGTGGTGTTCCACAACATCCGCTACTATTCATACTGATTATACACATATTTTTGAACATGTCATCCCTACCTTATAATTCGAAATGGAATGGCCGTTTTAAGTACTTGGTGCACAATGCATTAAGAACCACTGGGTGGCGCACCTGACAATTGTCCGAAATAAAATTCCTGTTTATAAATGAGAGTACTCACAGAAGGCCAAAGGAAAGTTACGCCGATGTTTGCTCTGCACACGTGTTTTAAATACGCATACTAGATGTCAAAGGCAGAGTGCCTTTATCCTATTCGCTGAAGAAAAGATGCAAAGATTAAAAATAATTAGATAAACATATTAACTGTAGTTAATGATTAGGCTAAAGGGTCTTTTTTCGCATAGCGATGCTTCCCAAGTGGATTCTACTCGTACATCTCAAATTTACGGATTTTCGCAGAATGTCCAGATTTTTGCGTCATATTTTTTTGGTCCGTTTTTCATAAAATTGGAGTTTTTTTGGCCAATCAGCTGCAAATTATTATAGATCGGCGAAGATAAAATGTCAGATATTAGAGTTTCAAACTTCATGCTTTTCTGAAAATTCATGCTAATGTAAAACCTGCCATTATTCTATTACCTTTACAAGTTTATAAGAACAATATTTATAAATTGTCCCCATTTTTGTGCCTCCCCACTTTTATTTATGGCTTTGTCCAGATTTCTTGATCTAACAGGCTGAGAGGTCGACTATATACAACAAATTTTATTGGTGGTATAGCTTGAATATTACACTGAAAGGTGAATGAACAAGAGTGTCTGAGTCAACATACGGACATTACTTAGTATCTGTCAGAGGTGTTTCATTTCAAAATCATGGTTAATGAAGAATTGAAGCGTTTTGAGATAAACTCAAAAATAAGCGAAACAGGATCAATCACTTTCTTGTTTTGTATAATCATTTTAGCTGCTCCCGTTAGGGGTTGTCCTCTCAACTGTCCCTGATTTTCAACTGTCCCTGATTTTGGCTCAAATTTTAACACTGTCTCTCTTAATCCCTCCTAAAACTAGTGACTTTTGGAGGAAAGGTGGTGAATTACACTTAATGGATAATGACAATAATTAAGAGTTATAAACTTCATTTACTTCAGAAAATGTGTATTAATTCATATGCTCTGATTCTGTCAATGTTTCAAGTTAATAGCACAAATATTTTAAAAGTGTCCCTGGTTGTCCCTGATTTTTTCTTGACTTGTCCCTGATTCTGTTGAAATTTGTCCCCAGTTGGTTGAGAGGTCTGCAATTGGCTGTGGAGTTTTACGTGTCGAGTTGCCAACTCGGCACCCAACCTTCACAGAAGGCACTCACGCACGCACCTATTGCATGTCTTCAAAACACATTCAACCACAGGGAGGACATGCAGACTCCATACAGAAAGTGTTCCAACCGAGAATCCAACCTGAGAACCTCTTGCTGTGAGGGGACAATGCTAACTGCTGCACCACCATGGCTGGCTTGATTTGTATAATAATATTTCTTAAGTTCAATAGTCTATATGGCTAATAATGAAGGGAGTCTGCGCATTTTGCTACTCAGCTCTAGTAATTTGTGTCCATAAATATCTATAATTTTTATTAACGATGCTATTAAATTGTGTAACTGTAGATCGTGTGTCTTGGGGGCAGGATTGCCAGATAGTTTTTTAAAGTCCAGCCCATTTATCTCCAAAAACCAGCTCAAAAACACCCCCATGAGTCGTGCAGCTCATATTTGGCCATCCAAAAATGAAGCTTCAGTTTGTCATATTGATCAAGGACTCCCTGAACACAGGAGGTGATAGCCAACGAGTGTCCAACAACCTAAAAATGTTAAGTAGTTCTTCACCAACATTAATGCATTTGAGTAATTGCTTATATTTCAGCTGGTGAATGGTACTGTGGGCAAACCGGTTATATGTCTCAGATATCATGAATTCAGTGTTTCTTGATATCATCTTCAGTGCATGAGATGAAGTTAGTTGAATTGAATAATATATACACCGTATGTGCACAATATCTGGGCAAACTTTGCAAAACCGTGTTATGACTGAATTATTTTTTCCACACATAGTATTACAGACATCAGTTGCTAATCCCAAGCATTTGTTAACTGGTAATTTATTTGACTCAAGAAACTTGGTAATTGTGCTGAATATTCCTTCTGCTGTTCCTGATTCAAGCGATATTATTACAAGAAATGTTATGACAATACAGCCTAGTGAAGGACTGTAGTATAGCACCATCACACAGAGCTGCATTTCCATGCCAATATTGGTGCTTTCAGCAATTATTAAGGAGTAAGCCATCTCCTTACTGTTTAACTGGGCTAAGTCCGAGATTAAAATTTTATGCATTGCTGGGCCAAGAACATTCTTGATGAGTGCCGGACATTTTGTTCAGTGGAAGGATATGTCTTTATAAAAAACGTCTTTAACAATCTCTCCTATGTGATCTACTGATACGATACTAGAACATGTGCCTCCAACCTCAACTCAGCTACCTCGACAGTGTTGTCAACAATTTTCATAACAGCCAACATCATGTAAAGTCCATGCATTTGAAAATGGTGCAGCATTACATTTATGTTTTATTGTTCCAGCATGATTCACTAAATTGGCATGATGGGCATGAATGTGATGATATCTGTAATACCAACAGAAAGCAATAGTATCATTACCAGGCACACTGCATATCCAGTCCTTTAATGTGGCATCTTTTTCCTAGATTTTGCTGAATTGCTTCTCATACTGTGAACACTTACCCATAACTATGAGTGAAACTGGCACACTTTGCTCTTGAAAAGACAATCCCACTGCCTTCCCTTAGCTTCTAATAGTTTTTCCAATAGTTTTAAATATACAGATGACAGGTTTTCCTAACAAAACACTGTAGAAGTTATCAAAGTGTAAAGGCGTAGCATCTTGATGTCGGATTCAGAATGGTTTGCACTTGGACTTAAATCAAAGTTTGCAGCCTAAAAAAAAAAACAAAAAAACAAAAGAAACATAAACACAATTTAATACAGTGCTTACTCAAGACAGCCATGAAATTACTTTTTTAATCACGCGCAGTCTCTAGGTACAATAGGATTTATTATGGTTTTAATTATAGCTGATTAATAGCATTTTGTTCTTATTTATTTTTGGGGATATGAAGAAGTATTGTGTTCTACACGTTCTAGATTGCCCTACACCATACAGTTTCTTAGGAATCCACATTGAAAGGGTCTGTTACATATATGTCCATAGTAAATAATACTGAAAAAGATTAATTCATAAAAATAATGCTTTTTAGGTCATCCTGTAAGCTTCTTTGTTGAAATTATTAGGAACCTGCTCACAGCTGTTAAACATTATGAAAGCCAACCTTCCACCGAATGCACTACTGAAAGGAGCAAGTATACCATTTTTATTTATTTTTATAAACCACAACTTCAACTATGGAGTTATGTTGCACAAGGGAAGCATAAATGTGAGACAGTTCAGGCCAGATGCGGGGGGCACACAGCAAAATTCTGAGTCAAAAGTCAGATAGTTAAAAGTGTTACTGATCCATACCTCTCAACCTCTTAGAGCCAGAAATCTAGGCAAAACCTCAAATAATGGGGGAACAAAGGCTCAAAAATAGGGGCACTTTCTCAATATTGCTCTTACAAACTTAGAAAGATAACAGAATAACACATTTTGCATTAGCAGGAATTTTCTGAAGGATATGAAGACTGAAACTCAAATGTCTGCCATTATTTTCTGACTTCATTCGTCAGTGATTTGCCAGAAAACTGCAGTTTTATGATAAACAGATGAAAAATATGAGGCAAAAATCTGGACATTCTGCAAAAATCTGTACAGTTGAGAGGTAAACCACCATAGTGTAACAGTTTTATCCTAACCCAACTAAAATAATGCAACAGATATATTATTTACCTGTAATAACCACGCTTTCATGATACAGCAAGACGTATCTTTAAGGAAAACTACATATATTTATATGAGTCTACTACAAATGGTCGAATTCCCACAATCTTGAACTTCATATGGCCAACCCCATATGATCGAGTTTGGGAAAGCTCAACCGGACTGCATGGAGATCTGCATACAGTGCGTAACGGGAATCTTTCCCGTTACTGCACTGTAGTGTGATCTTGGAGTCAGTATATTTAAGTAGGGGGGTGTGGGGGTCCCACATGGGGGGTGCAGGGGGCAACAAAATACTGATTTAATCAGTATTTCTTTTGTTTTTTTTGCCGGTTCGGAAAAACAGCTTTCGATAATGCACTTTCGCTCTTATGGGTGTTGATGTTGCTTGTTCGAGATTTTGGGATTTCGAGCAAGTGACATAGACCCATATATATATATATATATATATATATATATATATATATATATATATATATATATACTGACTAATGGCATACTAATTGCTAAAACAAATACAACAATAACAGTCAACATCAAACAAATGTCTACTGCAAATGGTCGAATTCCCACAATCTTGAACTTCGTATGGCCGACATCACCAACATGGGGACTCTATGCTCCACACCAGAAGTGTATCCCTCACTGGTAAGATCAGACCATAAACAAATCTTACTGTATATTCACATCCCGACCCCACCCCCTGCCCAGAAAACCACAGTGAAAAACTTCTCTAAAGCAAATTTCACACTCCTCAAAACCGAGGTGGAATCCTTCAAAGCCCCCAGGCCTGTGGAAAATATGGCCCAGACCGCAGAATCCTTTATAAACGCATTCTATGAACACGTTCAGGAATGCATGGATCATGCAATCCCAAATAAAACCAAGACCCAATCCTCCAAAGACAGACGTCCTGTCTGGTGGACCCCAGCCACAAACAAACTATACAATAGAAGGAGGAAGCTACTACATGATAGAGCAAAATCCCAAAAAGGGAAGGCATCTCTGATCAGTATTAGCAAAAAACTACGGGCACTCATAAAATCTTCTAAGGCCAGCGTCGAGAGAAAAATTGCACAGGACACTAAGGATAATCACAAGGCTTTCTTTAGTTATGTTAGGAACCTGGGTGGGAATTCCCAGATATGCTCAGAATTAGTCCAAAATGACAAAAAATACACTGAACCCACAGACATTGCCAACATCTTAGCTGACAGGTTCAGCGCAAACTCCCCTCCCACCAAAGGGCAAATATCTATCCCAGCAAAGTGCTGCCCCTGACATCTCAGATGCTCAGGTAAGAGCCGCCCTCTCCAAAGCAAAAAACACAGCATCAATGGGACCAGACGGTGTCCCGGGCTGCGTCCTACATGAACTCCAAGAAGAGCTAAACCCAAACATAAAACTACTGTTCAGTCTCAGCCTTACTACAGGATATGTACCCAAAGAGTGGTGTACAGCAACAGTGGTCCCTCTCCACAAAGGTGGTGCCTCAACGGATCCTGGAAACTATTGCCCCATAAGCCTGACTAGCTTGGTCTGCAAAGCTATGGAAAGGATCATCATGGACCTCATAAATAAAGATATTAGAGACCTACAGACACTGGATCCTACCCAGTTCGGCTATGTTAAGGGCAGATCCTGCCTCTTAAACCTGGTCGATTTCTTTGAAACAGTCACCAAGGCCATTGACGAGGGGAAGGTGGTCCACACAGCCTACCTGGACCTCGCAAAAGCCTTTGCTACAATACCCCACTCGGGCATTATAGATAAGCTCACCAGCTTAAATATAAACCCCTATGTCACTAGATGGGTTGCAAACTGGCTCAAGGACAGAACCCACAAGGTTAGAATTGCTGGAGCCATGTCAGACTCCAAACCAGTTACAAGTGGCATCCCACAAGGCTCAGTCCTGGGACCTCTCTTGTTCGGTATATATTTCTCGGAGGTACAGGCCAACACGGAAGGACTGTGGCTGACCAAGTTCGCAGATGACTGCAAACTGGGCGCCATAATCTACTCTCCAGCCGACACAAGCATCCTCCAAAAGGGCCTCATAGAAACAGACAACTGGTGCCAGAGCCGTGGCCTCAAGCTAAACGCCAAAAGTGTATAGTCATCCTTTGGCAAAAACAAAGTGCCCACAAATTACCACATAGCTGGTAATCCATTAAGTACAGAAGAAGTAATTAGGGACCTGGGGACCCAAGTTGATAGCAATCTCTCATTTGACAACCATGTGGCCAAAGTGGTTAGAAAAACATTTTATATAGCCCACCTAATCATGAAGGGATTCACATCTAGATCAGGGGAGGTCATCGTGCCTCTTTACTCATCCCTCATCAGGCCCATAATTGAGTACAATGCCCCTTTTGGGATGTACCTTACCAGACACCTGCAGCAACTGGAAAGACCCCAAAAGTACCTCACCAAGAGGATCAAAGGGCTTAAACAGATGCCATATGCTGCCCGGTTAAAAAAACTCCAGCTCTACTCAGTGGCATACTGCCTGCTCAGAGGCGATCTGTGCCTGATGTATAAAGCCATGTCCAACCCGGAATTAATGGACATGCTGCACCTCAGAAAATCCAAATCCCATCGAGCTACGCACTCGAGAGACTTGAACCTCAGCACTGAAATAAATAGGACATGCTGGAGGGACAGATTCATAACCCAGAGGCTCCCTTCACTCTGGAATAAAATCCCAGTCCAGGTTAGGCAGAGTCCCTCATTGACTCTCTTCAAGAGGAATCTTGATGAGTGGATGGGAGATCGTAGGTTTACCCCGAGTATCACTTCTGTGTCACTGTTAGACAGAGGCACAGTATACTAACCTCAAAAAAGGGCATAGCAAAATTAATTTATAATGGGTGGCAAAAGCCAAACACACTCTGGCTAGGCTTATAAATGCCCTAGGGCAGATAGCCTAGTATGAACCTATGAACCTAAATGTTATGTTCTGCACTGTTAACAACAGCCAGTTAACTCCTGCAGTGCCTATGGCCCTATTCAAACTTTACTTAAGGCAGCTGAGCACATGCAGTTTCTTTCAAGCCTGGGCCTGCACTGGGCCTGGCCTGTAGATAAAGACAACAGCTTAACTACCAACAACACCTTGTAACTGCTCAGCAAGTACTTTAAAACAAAACATGAACGTTTACTACTTTACTTTCTAATTTGTGAAGTTTAAATGCAAAGGTTAACTTATCTCAATAAATGAATCTCACTAGAGTCACCTCCACCATGCCAGGCAGTCATCAGTGACTCATCATTTCTTCAGAATTCAACAGAGTACTTGCTTAACTTGGTTAAACTGCTGTACACACACACCTTAAGTTCATAGAAAAATCTTATCTTACCATCATCAGACGAGAGTCATTCACTACCACTGCGCCAGACAGTCATTCATTTTGTTCTTTCTATATTCAGAAATTAAATGATCAGAGAGTTCAACAACTTAACAGGAGGTCTGGCCTGGGCATGAGTTTTGCAGTTGTGAGGTTATGGCAAGCAGGGGCACAGGGGAAAACAGGACCACAGCTTTCCATTCTGTCCAATATAACAGTTCTACTAGGGCCACTGCAGAGTCATTTCAAGCCATGTTCCTCCTCTGAGGCATTGGTGTCTTTCCTTACCAGTGCTGGCTTGTCTTTTGTTAGAGGGTACTGGAGCCCATGCCTTATAAGTTGTAGTGCATTAGGCCACAGGTATGGTGAGACATAAGCAGGTGACTGTGTAAGCCTTAATACAAGCATCGACCTTCAATCATCTTCTAACATTGCTGTCCATTCATAAACTTGTGCATCTGTGTACATGCACTTATCTGCATTGTTTTCTTTTCTATATTGGGGGTTTCGCTGCAAGTCAACAGACTCTAAAGCAGTGACAGTACACTGGACAATCACCCCTCTGAACAATGAAAAATATTTTTGGAGGCAGGCATGCCCCAGCTCCCCCCACCCACCCACATCTATCTATCTATTTTATATGCACTAACTGGATGGTTGCACAACTATGGGAAAAGAGACCACCATACCTCTTAACTGTCCATAATTTCTCAGAATCTCCAGAGTTTTGCCTCATTTATTGAGATGTCCCTCATAAAATTTGCAGCTTTTGAGCAAAGCATTGAGGACTTACTTAATAATGGCAGAAATGTAAGTTTTACACTTCATATATTTAGTAAATGCATGCTAATAGGAAATCTGTTATTTTGCTGAATTTCTAAATGAATATGAGCAATGTTTAAAATCTGTACCTGATTTGGGATTTTTGTCCAAAATTGCATTATTTCTGACTTTGTTCAGAATTCTTGCACTAAGAGGTTGTGAAGTATGTCTCCTCATAAAATGTGATAAACCTCTCAGACAGCTGTGATCTCAAAGTAGAGTCATCAGATCTAAAATCAGTATAGTAGACACACATTTGATTAGCTTGACCTGCCCAGATTACACTTCTGGAGTTTCCATTCACCAAATGGTAAAATCTCACATTTGTAACAGAACTGTCAGTATACTGAATTTTCAAGACCTTAGTAGCAGTAGCCTGCAATTAAACAGGCTACTTTATCTATTCATAAGAGGCTGAAGAACAAAGTCTTAAGATTATTAATTAAATACCCAAGTATAACTGACGTTCTTGATAGTACTGATTTTTACAGTAATCAAACATTTTATAATATGGCACAGTAGAGTCTGGTGATATATAGAATCAGTTGTAAAAGAAGATATTTACAACAAAGCAAACAGTTCCAGCATTGTTCAGTGTTACCAATTGAAGGTGCTATTATGAAAAGTGTAAAGTATTATGAAATAAAGTTACTTAATTTATTGGTTACTTGTATATAAATGTACGTGTATATATGTATATAAATATATATATATATATATATATATATATATATATATATATATATATATATATATATAAAATACTTATATAATGAACATAGCACATTATTCCACTGACTAAGATGGTTTTAGTAAGTGACATAAACTAGGAAAGAGACAGCCCTTTGTCCTTTCAGAACTTAACCAGATTTGCCACTCATATTCCCTATCTTCCAGCCTTATACTATAATTATTTCCCCACTCATTATTTAATTCTATTTCTAGAACCTGAAATGTAATACCATTATATGTTGTTTTTTTTTTTCTTTCACTCAGATAACCTTAACTGTCCTTTGTTGTACACTCATAAAAGACATAATAGCTGACGCATTTTGGCAAGTGCGCAATGCCTAGTGTGGTCTTTTTAAACTAATGCGTTAAGCATTTTTTATAGTCTGATGAAGCCCAACAGCGAAAACTTTTTTTCTGTGCACTTCTTGAATAAATGCCTTTTGTATACAGTTAACACAAGCATCAGTTTTTTGATCACTTAATGTAAGATGTACCTGTCACATTAATTAATATACTGGCATGGCAAATAAACATTTCTGCACACTTTTCTTACATGACTTGTTCTTGATTCTCTCCTTTTTACCTTTACTAGCCATTCCCAGATATGTTTGTTGCAGCTAAAACCATTTCTAGGCATGTTATTTGCTACAGCTCCATTGGGATGCTGAATCATTTGTTTATTGTTACTTGTAGCTATTGAAACTGTTAAAAATGATATTTCCTAGTAGGCATATGTTGGAAGTCAACATTATTCCAAACTTTATTTGCCCACCACCATGTAAGAAAGGTTTTGCTACAATACCTCTTAACTCCAAAACCTTCTCATTTGTTTCCTTAATAAATTGTTCTTATTTCTCCATGAGCATTTCCCCGGATATGTTTGTTAAGTTAAAAGCATTCCTAAGCTTGTCACTCATTATAGCTGTTACATCAAGATTCTGAATAATTTGTTTATTGTTGCTTGTAGCTACTGAATCTGTTAAAGAATAATATTTCCTAGCAGTTCTATGGGCCCACCAACATATAAGAAATGTTTTGCTACAATACCTCTTAATGCTAAAACCTTTCTCAGCTGTTTCATTAATAAATTGTTAATAAACTATATGATAATGATGAAGGAATGAGTTTTAATGGATTGCAAATGTGTAATGAGGTACATTACCTAGATGCAACCATAAGGGGAACAAAGGGAACTTATTTAAGAACTATACATAAAAAGTTTAAAGAAGCAAATTATGTTTTACACGGAGAAAGTTGCCATCCTTCACACACCATAAAATCTAGCCCATATCGGGAATTTTTAAGGGTAAAAAGGTTATGTAATGACCCGGTTGAAGCTAAGTTGGAAATGAATGAAACTTTCAAAAAATTTTGTATTAGGGGTTATAATGAGGAATATGTAAGGAAGGGAATGGAAAAAGCTAATAGGATTGGTAAGAATAAAAAAAGCAGTAGGAGGGAAAATAATGAACAGGAATGTATATATTTTACATCTACCTATACCCTATTTTCTGAAAAAGTTATAGATCACGTCAAATATTTTTGGAATATGTTAAAAAGGAATGTAGATTTTTTACAGAACAAAAAGATAGGCTTCTCTTTCAGGAGAGGAAGAAACATATAGATCTTTTGGTCCATGGCAAATTTAGGATGCCTGTAATAACAAATACTAAGCAAGTAAATATCAGGGGGACATTAGCTTGTGGTAAGTGTAGTATATCTAAGTACATAGTGAAAGATTTTACAAATATTAATGGAAAAAAAAATTCATTTCAAACCTGCAGAATATTTGACTGTAACACGGAGGGGGTAATATACGGCTTGAAATGTCCATGTGGTAAATTTTATGTAGGTGAAAGTAAGAGGCTGAAGGAACATATAAGGGATATAAAAAAGAACAGGCAAGTTTGTCCTATAGCAATTCATTTTAATGAGTGTCATAATGGGAACCTCGAAGGGGTGCAAGCTACAGTACTAGATAGAGTGGAAATTATTTTTTATGACTAATCAACAAGTGAAATACCAGCTGGGTGGATGAAATGGCCACAGCTGTAATGTCCTGCAAAAAACACTGAAATGCTTGAGGCTATATTGCAGAGCATAGCGGAGCTGGTGGCAAAACACTTTTAAATATTGTTAAAGTAAAACTGAATTGATAAAGTAAAACTGAAATCTAATTACCACATCTTAGATGAAAAAATGATTTATTTCTTTATTTTTGTTGACTATGACAGTCTGGTTAAGAAATATACCTTTTCATTGGAGGTCCACGGGGGGAAAGCTCCAAACAATGAGAATAAAAATACATACGGTCATGCTGTAATACATAGATTTCTAATGAAACACTCTATTAACAATAGAAACGACACAGAGTAGTGAACCAATACATAGTATTGTCTAAGGAAATATGATATTAGTATAAAGAACTTTGACAGCAGTATTCAGTTTATCTAACATTATTGTAATTTCAGCTTATAGTTGTGAGAGAAGAAGGCAGAGTAGGTAGAAATGAGTGGAAATAGTGGGGAAGGGGGATGGGGATAGATGACAATGAAAAGTAGGAATTCATGGAAATTAGAAGAACAAAGAATACATTTCTGGAGAAGTGGAGGTAAAATAGAACAGCTGTGCAAGTGGGTTGTGGTTTTTGCTTAAAGTGTCTGTAAGTCAGGTGTTTTATAGACATGGTAGTGAAGTTGAAAGTTTCACATTATCCTGTTTAGGTATATGAGCACAGCCAGAAGTAAGTCAAATGTTGTTTTAATTTGGGTTTAAAGCCTTTTGATTTGTTTGTGTTAGTGGAAGTGGTAGCTATTTCTGAAGTTTGGTGACATAACTGCAATTCAGATTATCTCTTGCAGCATTGTTTGCTGAATGTAAAATTAATAAATAGGCACAAATATTTAGAAAGATCTGCAATCAATAATCTCATGTTAAGAAAATACATGGATAATATGTATGCGTCATCTAACGATAAAATAAGTTGCACAAGGTGACATATTAAATTGCAAAGCCCCAAAGTCTTTCGAGAAATATATAAGTGCTTGATAAAAATTTAATATACTGATACTGAACTCTCAAATAGGTGAATAAGGGAAATGTTTGAAATACATCTAGTGGTTAACAACCAAATATAAAGAATAACTGCAAATATTAAGTATTTGTCACTTAGAAGAGAGACATGTAAGAAGATATTTTATAAAGGTATGTAAGCATCTAACAGAAGATTGCTTATCAGGCTGCTTACACTGCACTTTGTTTTCACAAACCTAGGCTTACATTTGGAACGACTCATGAGGTTACAGAATTCAGCAACAAACACCGTTTAAATCTCATGGATGGTTTTCCAATGAAGTAGTGACGCACAGGAATATTTATCCACTGGAAGAATGCATCTGCAGGGCATCTGAACAGTTATTAAATAAAGTAAAAAGCAGCTCCCAATAGAGCAAACACCTCACAAGTAGTAACGAAAATTAAAAGGCAAATATGAAATAGAAAACCTGTAAGGTGACCACGGAACCAATTTAGTGCCAGGATATTCAAGCGTTGTTCAAAAAAGCATAATCCAACAGAGAGTGCTAAATAAAATGTCAGCGGTAATCATAAAACGGAATACTTTATTTCATTGCAGCATGCTAAAGGTAAGTGCTTTCACTGAGGCTTCTTCATACCGTTGAAGAAGCCTCAGTGAAAGTGCTTACCTTTAGCATGCTGCAATGAAATAAAGTATTCCGTTTTATGATTACCGCTGACATTTTATTTAGCACTCTCTGTTGGATTATGCTTTTTTGAACAACGCTTGAATATCCTGGCGCTAAATTGGTTCCATGGTCACCTTACAGGTTTTTTATTTCATATTTGCCTTTTAGTTATTAAATAAAACTGGAGATTTTTATGGAGATCAGAAAAAAATTTGAAGTACAGCTGTGAGATAAGGCAGATGGAGCATGAACTCTGTGCAGGAAACACTGCATACATGTGTACATGTATGTAACCTCAAATATTAGCAATAACTAGTTCTACTGCATACTCATAAATATTATCCCAATGTAGTCTAACACACTTTACATTCTCTGCTTAATTTGTGCTTATCATTTGAAAGTAGTGCCCAAAGCACATTTAGCATCTGGGCCCTTCCCTAACACTTTGTGTAGATGGACTTCTCTAATGCTACATAATCATAAGGCTCTTTCACTTGTCCTGCAATAGAACCCACTCATTTTTTTTTCATCTAATCAATGGTATTATAAAACAACTGCCATTTGTACATCTCACTTTTACTTTATGACTGTTTGACCCTCCCTTAGCATCAGTCAGCTTCAAAAAATTTGATCCACCCTATTGTTTTATTATTTTTAGTACTCATCCAAAAACTTTAATTTAATTTTATAATGAAAGTCAAGATACACAGGCAGAAGTTTTAAGTATCAATCCATACCTTGACTGTATAATTTATTAGCAGTCATAATTTAAACACATTGTCACTATAAATTGACTGCTCTATATATTTTATAAATTATGCCAATTGGCTAAAACAATTAAAAAAAAAAAAAAAAAAAAAACACTTACTTGCAGACATAATTTGTTTGGATAGTGGTACTGTTAAGGAAATGATGTTTAAACCCAAATATGTAGGGCTGGGGTTGGGGCAGAGATAAGGATAGGGTTAGGGTGAGCATACAGTTGTATGGGGGGGCTTTATATCACATGACAAAAGTCTTGAAGCCCTTAAGTATTGGTTAGATGCTTTTGACTTGTGCACATTTGAATTCAGGAACTTTCTTATTTAATAGATTTAGTTCTAATAAATAGCATGCTTTATTTCAAGAAATAATATGATTTAAAACCTAGCGGTACTGCCATGGGAACTGATTTTGCTCGTATATATGTTGATTTATTCATCAGCTGTTTTTGAAGTTAAATGAATATATGATCAAAATCAAACATCTCTTTATAGTACTTGAACATGTAGTAAAGGTATTTGGATGATTGCTGACATGTCTGGGTGTGCACTTATCAAGAAACATTTGTATTGGGGTGATTGTTGTTACATTTGGGCAGTTGATAATTCAAAACTATTGAAATTTAAGAATTATTTGATTAATAATCATTTTGATATTTCCACAGCAGGGCTAGCCACCTGGCAGTGTAAACTTTGGCTCGAGATGATTGGCACTGTTGAAGTGACACCCCCAACGCCATGTGCAAAAATGGGAAAAAGGGGTAGAGGATGGATGGATGGAATCATTTTGGTATTTCTTTCATTATGAGGGCTGATTACTTCAGCATCAACTTCTTAAATTTAGAGAGACCCAAATTGTGAGTTGGTTCTTTGATTACCTCATTATGCAGAAAACCTTTCTCTAACAATACATTTTTGTCTTATACCAGTTGTCATCCAAAAAAATGTAACCAGCAATAACCCAAAATCAAAGTTTAAGACAGTTAAGAGGGTTTGCAGTACTAGCTGAACTTGTGAAGAGGTGTCTTGTGACCTAATTTGCAGCTTTGAACAAAGGGGATATCCCAATAAGGATTTAATTTCAGCACAGGAGGACAGTGCCAGGTTGGACTATAGTCTAAGTTGCCCCAAAAAAATCAAGATATGATCCAATTTACAACTACATACAAGACTACCACATTTCATATCAAAAAGCTCATATTTTGTCCTATTCTGTTAAACTATGAACCCCTAAATCCTCTTTTAGATCCAATATGTAAAATTAGTTTTCATGGACATAAAAAATTAGCACAATATTTTTACCATCATAAACTAACAATCCCAGAAGTTCTAGACCAGCTCATCAGAATATTTCATGTAGCAAGGGCTGTAAGTTTGTATTAAACACTAAATATTTTATGACTAAAGATTTTCAGAGTTCATTTCAGATCCTGTTACATTTTACATTCAATATAAGATTCATGGTGTACCTCAGTGAATCTTTTTTGTGGTAATTTCTAGATCAGGCATACTGGCTGTATTTTTAAGAAGGGAATCTCAGCATATCCATTGGGATAGACATTGCTCATTATGGCCCAATGTCAAGTAGAAGTTATATTTTGCCACTAATGGATAAGAAGTAGAAAATTATGGATTATTGAAACTGTCGCTTTGTTTAAACCAGGACTGAATGAACAGCAATAAATATCACCTTTATCATATATGTCTGTTGTTTATTTAGAAGGTAAATATGGTTTACACTTGTAAGTTCAAAGGTATAATGGAGTAGTTCAATTATTTGTATTCCCTTATGATGTGAGTAGCATGTTTTTCTATTGGTTTAAAGATGACATATGATGTGTGTGTGGAATGCTATTATAATGGGCCATGTCACTGTAATTAACAGATATGCACTGATAAAGCTGAATAATGTAAACAGATTGCTTTTTCCTCTATAAGTTAATACATTATTTAATTTTATTGCCTGACTGCTAATTTTTTTCTTCTGTGAATGCATTGGCCATTTCAGGTGGACGTGACCTAGGCATTTAAAGTACCCACGTGCTGTTTGGTGAGCTATACTATATCTCTATATCTATTTATGTAAAACACACACACACACACACACACACACACACACACACACACACACACACACACACACACACACGCGCAGCTGCTAATGTGTGTGAATGCACAGAAAGTTGAACTTCATTGTAAATTTAAACAAAGGTAAATGATAGTAAAAGGCAATTTGTACCAACAGCAGCAATAACAAAATGAAATGCTTTCATGTTTAGGTACTTTGGAGTAGGGGTTTCTTTATGTTTTGCTGCTGGATGACTTTTGTTTTGTTTTTGTGTGTAGTTTTTATATTGAGGTTTATGTTTTACACTTTTTGATTTTTGTTGGAGAATCATTGCCATTGGTGTTTAGCCCATGATCTCCATTCTCTGAGTTAGTGTGAATGTGGCATTGGTATATTTAACTTTAGGAGGTGAGGGAGCTTAGCTTCCATATGGTGAGTGCAGGAGAACATGCTCCCTTCAGAAAAAATGATTTGCCTTTTTTTTTGGAAAGAGTATTCTGTGTTTTGTGTTTTGGTATTAGTTTTTTTGTTCAGTATTTTGAAAGTCACTGTTATGTGAATTTGACTTTACATGATACATATATATATATATATATATATATATATATATATATATATATTTATATATATATATATATCCTGGATTCACTCCCATGCATTTAACACATCAGGCAATGAGCACCCTTCAACACTCATTGTTTCTGTAGCAGGTACAGGTTTTACGAGGTTGGGTTGCTAGCCCGATGCCCAACCCTCCTCAGAGGGTGCATACATATATATATATATATATATATATATATATATATATATATATATATATCCACAAACACACACACACACACACACACACACACACACACACACACACACACACACATATATATATATATATATATATATATATATATATATATATATCCACAAACACACACACACACACATATATATATATATATATATATATATATATATATATATATATATATATATATATATATATATATATATATATATATATACATGGTCTGGGAGGTGAGCTTAACTCATCTCCTTCTTGGTGACCCATCCTAGCTCACCTTCTAAAGGAAACTGGTATCTACTGTCAGAGAAGCTTCAAATTTTGGTTGACCATACCACCTACCAATAACCTCCTGTAAGAGGAGCCCAGTACCTTTCCCTTGCTGTGCCTCAGACTCCATTTCACTACTACTGACCACCTCTGAGGTAGCCATATTATGAGTCCAGAATGAAGGTGTAGTCTTCATCTTTGTCTCCCAGGTGTTGTCTACACATTGTTTGCACCTCCATGCCTGGCTGCATGTAATAGCATGCACATAAGTTACTGCATTTTCAAAGGCATTTCCTATTAGGACATCAGCAAGGATATCCTCAAACACAGCTCCCTGCTTACTCCCTTGCCTCACTTCCCAGTGTAGATTAGCTGTGGCCAATGGCACCTGAAAAGGTTTCCTTCCCAAGGTCCTAACTGGATTGCACTGTCCAAGCAAGTATTGCTTATTTTTGACCACGGCATACTTAACTGTGATTGTACTTCAGGTCATGTCCTTCCTGACAGTTGCGTATTTCCTTTCCACCAATATGGGATGCAGACTGTTATGATACTTTAGTACACCTGTTGTCTCTAGATAATCGGCAACTGTTGTAATGATTGCTTGGCTTGTCACTACTTGAGACCTTTGTTCTCTACCCTGCATCAGTGGACAGTGATACTGTACATGCCTCTTTTGGTTGTATTTGAAATGTTTAATGCCAAAACCTGGGCATGAATCAGAAGCCACACCCTCCCTCTTTTTTTGTGGTACCTACTGTGATGGCTTAGGCTAGCTCCTGAGTTCCTTTATATCCATGTGCAATGCTGGGTACCCCCTGCTATGTACTTGCAACCTGCTAGCTAGATGTAGGTCCCCCATCCTCCCCACCTCTCCTCAGCAGGGTTGCACTCACTGTCTGCCAACCAAAACCTCATGTCCTCAGGTAGAATGCTGAGTGCTTCTTCCTTCATTTAAGATCTGCAACATTTTGGTTATGGTGACATTACACCCCCTCACCCCTCTATAAAATTAAGGGCTGATTTCTGCAATATACTCCATTGCATTGACATCTGCCTTTCATATGTGCTCTCTGAACTTTTTTCTATATATTTCAGGAGTCAGTTTAAAACTTGCAAGTAAATGTTCCTTAAATTTAGCATAATTTAAATGACCAGCATCACTAAGGTTACAGAGTTATTGCACTGCTTTACCCATCAGCAAAGGAGTTAAAAACTTTACTCACTGCCCTTTATAGCTTTGTGCTTTTTATGCACTCTTTCAAATGCTTGTGTATAGGTATAAAAATAGTTTTCTTTTTATACTGAGGAAAAACTATTGTACTTTTTGGGTATCTAACATTTGACTTTCCCTCTCCCCATCCCTCGCATGTCTTTGCCAAAGGATCAGCATCTGCTTTTTGAGTTAGCACTGCTTTTCCTTCTCTTCTGCCTCCAGCTGCTGCATCTTCCCAGCTGTCTGAGTTCAAGGCATCTCATTTTCCAATGCCAAGCTCTGTAATTCGATTTGGCTTTGAGGTCCTCTGGGATGGAACAGATTGTTCTTTGTCTGACTATTGTGAGGACAGCACCTGATAGGCTATCTCCAGGCATATTCTAGCTGCACACAAATCTTCTACCATCTCCTCCTTGGAAATACTGGCAAATTGTTTTCTTTTCGCTGTACAATCTTAGTTGGCAGTGACACTGACACTAGCATAGTTCTCAGATGATCATATTTTCTGCTTTTAGTCCTAAGCTAAATGGACTAAAAAATAAAATAATTGCTGTTCAGTACTAAACCTCTGAATATTTTTCCCTTGTAGCTGAGAAGAAACACACACACACACACACACACACACACACACACACACACACACACACACACACACACACACACACACACACAAACACTCTTTCTCCTTTTGGTAACAAAGCTGTGTTGGGCTAAATAAATTCACTTCCAATATCCTGACAATTGCTAGCAGTGTGATGGGTTTCACCACTTGACACTGAATGTGAAGATCAGGCTGGTATTGAATGGGATTTTGTCCCACCATTTCCTACCAATACACCTCCAGGGGGGCTGAGTTCTCCTTGATCTGTTCCATTAGCTCTAATAGCTTTACTGTCTACCAGAGAGATGGTGTTTCAAGACAGACTACTGGTAACCAATGGGTTAAAGTAAAAAAGAAAAGCACTCCGATATCTGTTTCAGCAGCAAATTCACCAAATGCAACTTGGCTCCAAGTCCACAAGATTAAAGGAAATATGCACTGCTACCCTGGGTGTAGGCTTCCTACATGCAAATCTGGACTAGGACTACATGCTTGCCTCTTTCAGAACAGAATTGTTGGCCTAATACCCTAAAAATCTTTCTTACCACTCTCTGTGGGCCATCTTCCAGTGCTTTTTACCTACAGTATCTGTATTTCAAACAATTTATTACTTCTAACTGCATTTCAAGCAATTTATTTACATACTCACAGACACATGCATATACACACACATACACACACACATACACACACACACACACACACACACACACACACACACACACACACACACACACACACACACACCCATACACTAGGAGGGATGACAGAATTCTCCAGTTCTCTGCAGCTTTCTTCCTTGCATAATTGTCTAGGTAGGACTAGATACCAAGCATAACTGTTGTCTGGCCACTCTCAGTTTAGCAAAAAAAAAATTATATAGTAAGTATCTTACTGGTAGTATGTGCAAGTAATCTGGCTAATTGGAAGTGGATGCTACCTATACCCTCATCTCAGATAATAAATAGCAATGTGTAAGTAAAAAATACCAACAACAAAATCTTAAAAGTGAATAAATAATGCTTTATTTAGGCAGTAAAAATGTCAAGACTGTGCTCATACACATTAACGATGCAGAGATCAAGGCAATGCAAAAAGAATATACAAAAAATATACATCTGTACAAGACAAAATAATCAATAAATCTGATCTGCAGCTAAACAAATACATTAGCTGTCTTTTACTGAAGAAATACTTCATCTTAACCATTATAAGTTAATAAAATTATACAAGACAGAATTGCACTTTACATTTCAATTGCAAGTTTCAAACATTTTCTTTTCATCTCCTTTTGTCATACACAGACAAAGGTCACGAGACTGTACAAATTTTGTGGGAAGCAGACATTGCAGAATAAACAGAGCTCAGATATACCTTACAGAGGTAACAATGGTCAGAAATAAGAAAGAAAAAGCATACATCACATTTTTAGGTCAGTTTTCTCCACTATGGTACCATATATAAATAAATACAGACATACACACATATACCTATGGGTATACATACATACACATGCACACACACACACACACACACACACACACACACACACACACACACACACACACACATATATATATATATATATATATATATATATATATATATATATATACATACAGACACACACACCTATATATATATATATATATATATATATATATATATATATATATATATATGGGTCTACTGCTCTACATCGAAAGAACACTCCTTCGAAATAGAGCAGGAGACCCACACTTTAGTGAAAGTTCACCTCAGCAAAAGTACACTTTCGCTGGTCTAGTTCCCCGGGCGACCCAAAAAAAACAAAAAATCCACTAAAACATGTTTTTTCAGGGGGGGCAAGCCCCTCTTCACCCCCCACTTAAATATACCAACTCCGAGATAGCACTACAGCAGGGAAAAGGGAATATTCCCATTAAGCATCGTAGTGTGACTGCCAAAGTCAATGTTCGAAGTTTAACTGTTCACTTTACATTCACCGGTACTGGATGGAGTGGTGAATGTTTTGGCTAATTCAAAGAATGCTGCAAATACCGGAATGGAAAGCAGCCAAATGGTAGATGGATTACAAGTGGTAATCAAACTTCAGATAATCATGTGGAACAACGTGATTTTGCAGACTGGTTCCGAACACCGGATGTGGAGTTCTCTGGCCTGAAAGAGGCGAGAAGTGAGACACCGACCTTGAAAGATCACATTTTCAACTTTGAAAAGTTGTGTACCAGGTTTAGAGCCCTGCAGCTTGATAATTTGTTTTTAACTTAATCATTGGCTTTAAACCAAGTGCCAAAAGGGCTGAGAGTATGGAAACAACCGATGGGTATGGAACCAGGGTCATCGGCTTACCGAGAATTGATAGCACTTTTCAACAAGACAGGTATGGAAATGATGGATATTATTGTTTGTAATAATCAGGTTAAACTGGCCAAATTACAGGATGAGAGTTCATTGCTTAACAATAGTATTATGAGTGACTTATTATTTTCTCAACAGAGAGAAAACTACATTAAAGTATTGAATAATGTGAAGGTGTTTGTTAAAAAGAACTTGGGGGTTAAATAAAAAAGTTGTTAAGAGACACCAATGATTATAAGGAAAATTGTGCTTACCCAGTTGGAGTAAAGCAAAAACAGTTTGGTGTTTCTTATTCATACAACAATGATGTCTTTAGTGATGAACAGAGGGGTAATGAGGTGAATGCTAACCATGGTGACATCCTCGATGGTGGTGACTGTTTTTTGGATCAATCCACTGAATTGAGGAGATCGGAAAGACTTTTGAACAGGAGGAATTTAGGAGGCAGGAACATGCAACATAACTTTTATTACAACAGGAAGGGGGGAGGGGGGAGGGGGAACAGAAGGGGTTACCACTGAATAATGTGTGACTTGGTGCTGTTAATGGACTTCTCCCTGCTCAGATTGATTATGTGGCTGATCATGATATGGAATACCACCTGGATATTTTGGATGACAGTGACCACTTGATTGAGATACAGCTGATGTCATTTGGAGACATGGATTTTAATGATACTAGTGGACATATGGTCTGCAGTATGGTAAAAAAGAATGGATTTACCATCTATAATTACACTGACATGAACATTTGTGATGTACATTTTGACCTATTAAGTAAAGGTACAACCTTTGTACCAAGTTTTCGGTTAGATATTGCTGGTGTGCTCATTAATTTAAAGTTATTTATGAGACAGTTGAACTTGAAAATGTATTTTTCTTCCATTGGTCAAAACATGCATTTGGTTAACAATGTATTGCCCTTAAAAAGGAGAAGTACTTTTATCCCTCCACCACATTCTGAGGTACCGGCTCTCGAAAGAAGTGTTGAGGGTGATTTTAGGAAAATTTTAAGTCAAAACAGACAATGGTGTGATAACCTCACTCATGATGAAAAAGTGGTTATGAGAGTCCTTGTTAACAACAAAGGATGCAGGTTAATGAAACCTGACCAAGGTGGAGGGTTGGTGGTTATAACCGCTATGGATTACAATTTTAGGATGGATGTTATATTAAATAATGATGAGACATACTACAGGGCATCTAGAAATGAGATAAAAAGGGCCTGCTTGAATATTGACTTATATCTACAGGATGCATTGTTTCAGGGGATGATAGATGAAGTTGAATTCAGTTATTGGACAGTTAAACACCCGGTACTACCCGTCATCTTTGGTATACCTAAAGTCCACAAGGATGTTTCCAATCTTCCCTTCAGGCCAATTGTGGCAGCAGGTGGTTCTAAAACAGAATTCTTAGCATCTTTTTTGGACACATGGTCAAAGGTGGCGGTTGAGGAAGCTGAACATATTTTAAAGGATTCCTGGCATTGCTTGGAACGATTAAGAACTGTTAAGAATGAAAGTAACTATGTGTTTTTGACTGTGGACGTTATTAACCTGGTCACTGTGATACCCCATGATCAAGGTTTAACCATGTTTTTTGAAAGTTTATATAAAAGTAATAGGACTGACAAAACTAAGTTAAACCTATTGGTAGAACTTATGGAACTAGTTTTAAAAAACACCTATCTTAGCTTTGAAGGGGAAACATTTCAGCAAAAAATGGGTGTGGCGATGGGAGCTAGGTGTGCTCCTGTGTTGGCAAACCTAGTTCTGCTTGCTTGGGAGAATTCCTTTATTTTTCCATCTAAACGCATGGAGAATATTTTGCTATATAACAGATTTCTGGATGATATACTCATTCTGTGGAAAGGGGATGACACCAAAAATTGGGGAGTTTATTGAGTACCTGAATGGTACGACAAATTTTTTATGTTTACACATACTTGGCACAAAGATGAGATTACTTTTCTGGACATCACTTTGAAGAAATCACCACAAGGGCTGTATAGCAATATTTATAGAAAGGATACCTATTGCAACTCATTGTTACATTTTAATAGTTGTCACCCCTACCACAAAAGAAAAGGTATAATAAAAGGGGCAGATGGTGAGAACATCTCAGCTAGCAAGTGAAAACATGTTTTTTATGGAGGAAATTTTTAAATTGATTGGTATGCTTCTTGAGAGAGGGTGCCCTCTCAAGTTATTATTAAATGTGGAAAAAGAGATTATGAGAAAAAGGGAAAAGGTTTACACCCCAAGTTTGAGAAATGAAGTAGCGTCGGGTCAGGATGTGGTAGACACCAAGAAGTCTGGAGATGTATTTGTGTTAAAATATAATTCATTAGCCCCTCAACTTGTTTCTAGTCTGAAAAATGGATGGAGGTTTTGTTTAAATAATACTACAAAAGACATTTTAGGTATAGAACCACAGATAGTTTATGGTAGGGGGAAGAACTTAAAAAACATCTTTGAGAGTAACTCTGAGGGGAAGAAATACAAAACTTCA
The DNA here is from genome assembly GCF_019279795.1 of Protopterus annectens. Classification (NCBI taxonomy): domain Eukaryota; kingdom Metazoa; phylum Chordata; order Ceratodontiformes; family Protopteridae; genus Protopterus; species Protopterus annectens. The sequence continues at coordinate 1,016,719,572 of NC_056746.1, read as the reverse complement.
TTAATGACAAAATGTGGCATGTGTAGGTATTGTCGATTTATAAATGATGGGCCATACTTGCGTGTAAAGGATTACAAATTTTCCATTTCATGCTCTGGGAAATGCAATTGTAACAGCACCAAATGTGTTTATTTGGCAACCTATACAGCTTGCAATGGTTTCTACATTGGCAAAACTATTTGCAGGCTGTGTGATAGAATCTCGGAATATCTGAGATGTATTAAGAACAGGAATGAGCACAATGCACTTTACTTACACAGTAAAAATTGTGGGAATTTTAAAAAGTTTTTATTTTTTGTGATAGATAGCATGTATACTAGTGAAAAGGGGGGGTGTCAATGCTGAAGTAGAAGTTAAGGAATTACAATGGCAGCTCAGGCTGAATGCCTTGAACTTGCC